>NW_027495567.1:0-213049 GCF_021521415.1 Bidens hawaiensis | reverse complement strand
AAGCAAACAAAGAAACCTATACCCGGAAACTTCCTTTCTGTTGAGTTCCCAAAAAAATGATGATTTAGCCATTCTATTCTCACAAATTGGTTTGTAATAACCAAAATACAAAAAGAACAAATCTTTTTTACTTATTGAATTCATGGGTGTATTGTGAAAAACTCAAATAAAAAAAAACTCAGATTACAATTTGGGTTTTCATGGTTATAAAACCTTTTTATAACCCAAATACAAAAAAAAAAAAAAGAATAACTCGTATCATAACATGTAAAGAAAGTATCAGGAGTGTATCATGTGTTGTAGCTCGAAATTTCTGCAGTCTGCGAACCACCTCTGCAGGCATCTGCAACAGAAGAGTTGGACCAATCCTCCTCTGCAGTCTGCAAGAATAAGACTGTTTGTTTTTAACGTCAACAGACTACTAACAATTACACTAATAACAAATTAACTATTATGCAAAGTAATCAATTTTTACAAACGTTCAAATCAGTTTCTACAAACTTAATTTTATCATTTAGATTGAAAAAGGGCAATTAAGTAAATTGCCTTCCTGCATATTAGGAAAGGAATCACCGCAAACCAAAATTTTTTACCAATATTCTCTCTTCAAGGTTATCTCTCACCATAAACCTCCGATGACAATCACTGCAAACATGATGTAAGCAAAAAACACCCGTAAAATGTCCTGCAAAAATATTCCAGAGAGAAAAAGGTATAAGACTTTAAGGGCTATGGATCAAGGTTTGTATTTACCTTTTTTTTCTTGCATTTAAACCAATTTATTATGGTTTTCAAAAATTGTCTTTATGTACACAATTTCACACCTGCTCGATCTTGTATCTTGCATCTATTTCTCAACTAGGGTTAATATTTTTTTGGTTTATTTTAAGATTGATCTTTACAGCAAATAAGTCATGGTGGGTGGAGGCTGTGGTGGGTGAAGGAGACGGTGGCGGCCGTGGTGGGTGGAGGATACGGCGGTGGCCGTGGTGGGTGGAGGAGACGGTGGCAGAGGTGGAAGGGAGGTGGCAGGCAAGTGGAGGTGATACAGCAAAGGACAGGATGAGATTATGGTTTTTAAGAAGATGAGTGAGAAGAGGCTATAAGTGGTTGAACCATGTTTGCACCAGGAAGAAGACGTGCAGACGTTTTTTAATGAAACGTTTTTGAAAAAACAAACAGTCTGCAAAGGGCAATGCCTGCGTGTGGTCTGCGCGGCGCAGACAGAAAATGACAGGAAGCTCTTTTGGGAAAAAACAAGTCACGGAGCCAAGTGGTAAAAGAATTTCGATAATAGATAATTAAGTTTTTGTTGTGAAAGAATTTCGAAAACAGGATAAAGATTTCATATAAGGGTTAGGTTAAATACCAAAGGTAACAAAATTAAGAATAATAAAAAGAATTTGTGGCCTAAAAAATCGCTAAAAAAGTTCAAAAAAAATAATAAAAAAATTCATAACTCAAAATATAAATAAAAAAACTAAAATATTCCCTCTCATCCTCGTTCAGATTAAAGGACACAATGTCGAGGAAAAATAAACAATGACGAAAATAAATAAAAAACACAAGATGGATAAAAAAGATGCAATATATCAAAAAAAAAATATAACATAATGTTAAGTAATATAACACAATGTTGAGAAATAAAAAAGATAAAATGATGAAAATAAACAAAAAACATAATGATAAATAAAATGACACAATGATTTTTTGTTTATTTGAACGAAAACGATGGAGGAAATTTTTTTTTTTTACTTTTTTTGTTTTTTTTTATTTTTATGACTTATCTAATTATTAATTTTAAAAAAGTTTATGGGTTTTTTTAGGTCACAAATCATATTCTTCTTTCCCGTTTTTATTGTAGAATTACTTAGCCCTTCATTTTAAAAGGACATGTTTACCCATAACCACAAACTTAGTCAGTCATGTACTGCAAACTCATTTTTACCGTTAATTACCCATAAACCACAAACTTACAAGCAACACATACCCACAAATACCCTAGTACTTTATTAATTCATTTTAATTATTCAGTGGTTAACTATGAATCAATTTTGTGTGACAAACATTTACTATGGAATAAAACCATGCACCTTACACACATGGGTGGTGTTGTCATATGGTTTGAAAGCCATACACTCTATCCATATAAGTGCCTCGTCCTCTCTAAAATAATATTTGATTACATATAGATTAACAAATGAGTCAAAACACTTATAACAAACAAAAATTGAGAAAGATGAGAAGTACAAAGAGAATAAAAATGAGAAGAATTTGTAGTCACATAAAAAAAAAGTCTCAAAAAAATTAAAATAAATAAATAAATAAATCATAACTCAAAATTTAATAAAAAACGATAAATGTAAAAACACAAAAATGTTTCCACCGTCTTTCTCGTTCTCATAAAAAAAAGAAAAAAAAACACATTGATAAGTGAAAAAAATCGCTGTGTCTTTTTGTTTATCATTGTGTTTTGTGTTTATTTCTTCATTAATTGTATCTTTTTTCTTTGACATTGTGTCTTTTTTTCTTTATATTGTGTTATATTACTCAACATTGTGTTGTATTTTGTTCGGCATTGTGTTAAATTTTGCGATCTATTGTGTATTTTTTAGTTATAATTGCGTCGTTTGTTCATTTTCGTCATTGTGTTTTTGATCTTGGCATTGTGTCTTTTCATCAATTTTTTTTTATTTTTTGTATATTTTTTTTGAACGGGAATGATAGAGAAAACATTTTAGTTTTTTAATTTTTTCCGTTTTTTATTTATATTTTGAGTTATGATTTTGTTTACTATTTTTTTTAAATTTTTTTAAGGGTTTTTTTTGTCATAAATACTTCTCACACTTTTTATTTTTGTCTCTCTTTGTATTTTAACTTTACTCTTCATCTTAATAGTAAAAAAATAATTATAAAAAGAAAATGTGACTAGTGATATCTTTTCTAATATTTAATAATGTCATGTTCACATGATTAAAAACCATTATATCTAATATTTACTATTATAATAAAACAGGTTTTTATGAGACACTTGTCAGCCCTACCTCTTTATTTTTCACTTCCTATTATCATGACACATGTGTTCACCACAATCCAGAACGACAATTTAGGAGAAGTTACAAGCAGTTGTTGAAGGATGTTTTTGTTTTCTCACCTCCGATAATCTGACTCAACCACCATACCATACCTGCCGTTCTCCATCTTCATCATTCACGTTTCCAATTTTCAATATCTATTCTAAATCGATCTCACACCTCCATCATCGTTGCATTAGTTATATTGAATAAAACAAAGAAGACGGACCAGCAGTTAATCGAATTATTATTAATGGCTAAATTGGGTATTCATCTCGTAACAGAATTGGGTTGCTCCAATGGAATCCTGCATTCCACGGTACTAATTGAAAGTAAGTTTATAACCCTAATTTATTTTATTCTCTCATGCTAATCACTTCCTTCTTACGAATGCGTTTATGCTAATTGAGCACTGCTGACCAGACCATATTCATAATGGTTTAACTATAAGTAAAATTCCATCTTTTAATCATAATTTAGGTTTTTTTTTATGCTGACCCTTTTTCTTAAATGCTTTTTTTTATGTTTGTTTTTACAAATATTTTAGCCAAAGTGAAGTGATTTAATTTGTAGTTGTATTGTTTTGTCTATATTATATTTAATCAAACCTTTTAGGTAACTGCATAACAAGCATAATCGAATAAAGAGAAAGCGAGCATAGAAGAACGAATATAAACAAACGAATGAACTTATATCAAATGGAACGGTTTGTTTAATAATATAAACGAACGGTTCACTCACATATCTGAACATATATGAGAAAACATAACCGAGTGAACACCACTTAAAATTAAACACGAACATCAATCCGTGAGGCCTAGATTATTAATAAAATTAGACTTCATTGTAGTGGGTCTAAACATTTTCTAACTGAATGTATAAATGAACTTAAGATACAATATTGATTTCTGAAAAATGATTGAATCATCTAAAATGAAGCCTACACCGAGTATAAAAATCAGATCTAGAAAGCAATAATCGTGTAAGTTTATTCAAAGAGATTTGGGTGATTAGTTTAAAACCTCACTTTCTTACAGAGGTTGCATACAAGCTATTTAAGTTCAGAGTGTTTTTAATTTGCAATTTTTTTTGCTTTTCCATTTCATTTAGCTGGATGAATTGCCATGTCCAAAATCACAAAAAAAGATGAAGGAAGTTAGAAGCAAAAGGCAAAGCAGTTAGTTATATTAGGAATTTTTTTAAATAGCTTTGGAATTCTCATATGTATTTCTTCTAAGTTTCAACTGTGTTTTCTTGAGTTTTTATCATTGCTGCATATGTAATGTTACATTGTTACGCTAGGGATGTTTGCATTGTTCACTTGGTTTTTCTACTTTTCTCAATCTTATAAATTTTATTATTCTTGCGATTTATTATCCTAACTGTTTTTAAATTGCAGCAGCACTTTTTTATTGAATAATGTTGTTTACAAGCTTGGTGATTTTGGTTGTGCAGGTCTTATTGATGGGAGTTTACCAATCAATTAAGGTGATGCAAGATACATGCCAGAAGAAATCTTGAATGACAACTACAATCACTTAGACAAAGTTGATATCTTCTCTCTTGGAGATACTATTTATGAAATAATAAGGGGTTTAATATTGTCGGATTCTGGACCCTGTTTTCAAAATCTTAGAGAAGGAAAACTTTCTCTTTTTCATGGTCACACGGTGCAGTTTCAGAATATACGTAAGGTACTACTAATTTCTTGGATTTATATATTAAAGTGGCTATTATTTGTATGTTTTATTGTTGATGGTATATTTTTATTAACCATGTATTCATCAATCTGTTGCTGCAGGCAATGTATGACCTGGATTCTCTTGGTGTCCGTCTGCTTAAGAATTAGTAGGCAACTCAATTTTCAGCAGCCTCTCACAGAACCGTTAAAATCAAAAACTCAATTTCTGCTTTGGAGATCACGAAGTACAAAAGCCGTAAAACTTATTTGCACCACATTATGTATTCCAACGGTGCTTATACTTCCCCCCTTGTAAAAAGAAATTTTGTGCTCTGGTCATTGCATTATAAGCATTGTTACCTTCTTTGTAACTCTTTTTTGAATCTTATGGGGTTATCGTTTTATGAGTTTTGGAATGGTAGATTGAGATTGAAAGTGATTTTAGTTGTTTGATGGTTTTGGATTGAAATATGAGTATAAAAGTCAATAGGTTTAAACCCAAATAAAAAAAACTCAATTTAATTATTAACCTCTATTCGAAAATAAAAAATAAAAAAAATAAATCTTTTATAGTCATTTAAAGCTATTTTAATCATGTGAAATCTTTTTATAAATACTAAAACAGCCACACTTATAATGTTTGTTGAATTTATTTTATTGCCATCTCTTATGATACATGACTACACGAGTTCTAACATACCTGAGTTGTAAATAACTACCATTTTCAGGTGATCTTGAATGAGTATAGTGAAATTAGTTTATAGGTTTTGAATAGTTGTATAGAAATAGATAAGACATGCCTATCTACTCAAGTGAAATTAATGTCTAATTGTAAATGAAACATTGTTAAACATATAATTCGTATTTAATTATATAAAATTTTCTTAATTTCAAAATGTTCCGTACCCAGCCCTGTGTAGTACACAGGTTATAACCTAGTACAAATATAAAACAAAGTCTCATAATATTTCATTAAAAATAATTTATAAAGTTATCATTGTTGTTTAATCATTTTTCAACTTTATAAAACATTTGCTCTTTATGAATTATATATTTATTTATAATATTACAATCACAAATGACTTTGGGCATCAGCTGTTATACAATATGCATCATAAGTTGTGCCCTGCAGTTCAAATGTACCAGTCTCCATTCGGCATGTACAAACCTATTAAGCAGTTGACTAACCATATCACTTTTAAGCCACGTTCCCTTCAAAAGTGACACACCAGAGAGAAAAATATGGACGGGTCATTGTGTCTCCCCCTCTTAGCTACCACAGGAATTAAAGTTCACTGAATAACTCTGTACCACTGCCACATCTTCATCTTCTCTCTTCTCTGATTTGATCAGATCCGATCGACGTTAACGATCTCTAAGTTGTTATCAGCAGTGATCTGTGTGGTGACATTGAACTGTCGTTGGCGGTCACGATTGTGCATGCTCGATTACTTACAACAGTAGAGAAACAGAGAGAAGGGCTATCATTTACTTGACAGCTTCAATTGAGGTAACTAGTTTTGATTCAACACTTAGATGCACAACAATCATGCTATAGTTTTAATTAGTATGAGGCTCCGTAGAATTCAGTTTAATATTAAGCATTTAAGCCTTTGTGTTTTACCGATATCTGATTTTCTCATCACCAATATAAATTAACTTTAATATAGTATAATAATAAGGCAAAACTTGACAACTTAACTTAAGGTATTCGTAATTTTTTTAATAATTATTCATCAATTTAACAAAATTAAGGTTAATAACTTCATATTTTATGTTTTATATTTAAGTAATTATATGATGAATTGCAGGTTATTTGCTTACATCATAATTTGATAGACTTTAGAATGGAGGAACTAAAACACGTAAGAGTCCCATTTTTACGGTTTGTTTTTTGTTGTTTTTTAACTTGGGTTCTTGAATTAGCTATTAGATTTATGGGTGAATATAATTATTTGTGGCAGGAGGCACCAGCAATATTGAAGAAAGATGAAGCATGGAACCTGGGATTAGATTTGTTCCAGTTTTCCGAGGTAAATATAGTTTTACAGTTTCAGGTGATCTTGGGCAGTAGGGGTTGTACCTTACTCTTCAAAGGTGTGTACACTGCTGACATCATGTTATGCACTGTGGGTTGTACGTTCGGCTGATATGGTTTTCCAGTTTGCATTGTATTTGGTTGCAAGGTGCGCGTGTCCCCATGTTTCTACGTGTCCCACCACAGTTACACGTCACGCTATCCCACCAAAAATTTTATTGAAGTAATCATTACCAGTTTTATTGAATTTCTTTGATTTATATCTCCAGTCATTGCCGCTCCATCCACAATTGTCTCGCTTGGCCACCAACAACTGTCACCTCTATTTTGGTTTCTCATCGCTGCCACTTTTAGTCACCATCGACGATAGTGGTCTGATGGTGGGTTTTGATTGAACCCGGTTGCCGTTGCCGGCGGATTTGCCATCCATGGTGACTAGCGACTGTTGTCGGGTTCCATTTAGGAACCCTAGGCGACGGTGTGGTACCTAGGTGAGAGTGGTCTCTGTTTTCCGGTGAGTGTGTGTGATTCCATTGGGCCCGGTCGGTTATGGCGGTATGACGGAAGAGACAAACGTAAACAGAAACATGAAGAGGTAGATTTATAATATAATTTCATTTTTGTTTCGTTTGATTTTCGTCTTAGGAATAGGGTGTTAGGTTTTCTATCCACGTTATGGCTTTAATTTGATACACGTTCAATAACTTTCTTTAAGTTTACGAACTTACACGAACGAACAAGGCATTTAATATGAATGGGTTGATTTGTAATTTAAGGGCTATTGAAGCGCAACCGAATCATGCCTCTGTTTACGACTTCCAAATTGAAAAAGCCACCAAATTTGGACCACTGTGACTTCTCTTCCGTTTAATTATTCGTTTATGCTCATGTTATCTTGCAAAATGTTTTTACTCTACCTTAAGTTGTATGTGATTACCATACAGCTTCTCAATATATTAAAATGAAGAAACCAAAGGCCACTATTCTGGTTGTTGATGCTGCTCCAAAGGTTGTGTCCGTTTTTCATAACAATCACAAGTCAGACATTTGAATGCTAATAATGTAAGAGTGATATTTGTTCTTATGCGTGTTTTGTGTATTCAGGCACCTCTCTTTTGGTTCTATTAAGGGGCTAAGGTGAAAGCAGTGTGAAACATCATCACTATTTGAAGCTAAGTCAACAAAATAAACACTAGCTACCTACACTTACACAAAAACAAATCCTTCTGTTGTAGCCATGGGGTCAACAGGACAAATCCGAGCCTGGCGGGTCAATCGGGTAATGGGCCAAAAATGACGCTTCTTTTGTTTGGGTTAGAGTTTGACGTAGTAGCGGTGGTGAAGTATGAAGGCGATGTTTTGTAGGGAGAAAAACAGAAAGTGTTGTGGTGCATATTTCGAAACATGATGCATACCAATACGTTTTCTTCTCATGTTTTTCTTATGTTTTTATACAGATAAGAATCAGTTTGTGATGATGCGAATATGATGATCTTTGTGCTCTTTTACCGAGAAATTCAGGTAATATTGACTTTGTTCATTTGCGCCCTAGGTACTTAGTGACCGTATTCCCGGTATCTTTTTAGTCAAATATAATTTATGTTTTGGTAAGCTTTTACTCTAATTGATTTTAGGCTTTTGATATTGCATTTGTTGGGGTTTGAAGAAACACTAAGTGACCCCGGGCAGATTACGGATAATCTGGGGGTTAAATAGATGTTTCCCACGAGGGTTAAGTCCGGCAAAGATGGTTCTTCTGATGACCTGCAAAACAGACACCGTGAGCTCGTCACTGAGAAGGGGGGGGGTACCTCCTTGTGACCACCCTCCGGCGTGAGAATCAGACTAGATAGCTCTTGAATATAAGTGTATATTAAGAGAGATTGCTAGAGAAGATAAGATGATAATACCGTTCCAAGGTGTTGGAGTATTTATAGCCGAAGGTAGGTTTCCAAGAAGGTACAGCCGGCTGAATAGTATTCCTGTTCTGCCAACTGTGGGCTACGCACATGCCATGCTGGTGGTTGGTGGGTAGGCAGCGGCTGATAGTGACCAGGCCGGCTGTGTACTATTCATTTTCCACCAACTGCAGGCTATGCACGTGTTACGACAAGTTGGTGAGTAGGCAGCGGCTGATAGTGACATTAAGTAATAGAGCATGCTGCTCGTTATACTGTTGTCAGTGAGCTGTCGCAGCTTTGGTCAGATCTTTTGTCCATACCTCGTCAGGTACAGTACAAAAGATCCTCCAGTAGCGTACGGACTGGCTCATTTGGGCGGGAGTTTTCCCGGCTTTGGGCGGGAGTATTCCCGGCTTGCTCACTCCTTCTTCAGGTGACATTACTGAATTATTTAAAAGTTAAGTGCCTTGTGCGTGTAGCCTTGCTGCGCGGGTAGCCTTCCCTGATGGCTAGTATCCGTTGCTGCGGGAACAGGCGGAGTACGTCGACCATTGAGAGGCTTTTCCTGCGGGAACAGCTTGCGTACTGCGCGTAAGGACGTCACGTCTCTAAGCATGGTGGGTCCTGCGGATCCAGTTGGTTTCTGCGCAGACGTCTCTCTTCAAGGTGAGTCTTGCGAGTTTAGCCTTTGCGCAGACGTCCCTGTTGAAGGTGAGTCTTGCGGGTTCAACTGCGCAGACGTCCCTCTTTGAGGTGAGTCTTGCGGGTCCAACTGGGGTCTGCTGGGACCTACCTCTTCAAGTCCCCCCAGTCCAATGTTCTTCTCATGAATTGTTAATAAGTGAGGTGAACTTTTGGATTTAAGCAAAGGGTTTTGAAAAGGGTTTAGTTTTAAGGTTTTCCATGGGGATTCTTCCCGCGGAAGTCCTAATGTCACGTGCAGAAATTCCCGACTTTTCTGCTTGATCTTTGGGTATGATGCGGGTAGGTCTGTAACCTCCTCGCAAGTCAGGAGCGTTGAGTTCCACTTGTGTAGATTCTCCATGAGGTTTTGGTAGTTTTGAACATAGTGATCAATTATGTTAAACAACCAATTCCATCTTGAAGCTTCAAACAATCTAGTTCTCGACGTTCCCGCTATGCAGGGATGTTATTCCTGTTTCCGCAAGCATGGCCCAGAAGATCCTTCTTGGTTTCAATTCCCTGCGGAGTGCTAGGTATGTGAAGGGTTTCGCCTTGACACTGTACCCGCACTCGTCTTATAGTTACTTTACTTCCAAGGTATTCCTGGCTTCAATTCCCTGCGGGTGCTAAGTATGTGAAGGGTTTTGCCTTGACACTGTACCCGCACCCGTCTTATAGTTACTTGGTTGCCGAGGTATTCTTGCAGGTGCTAAGTATGTGAAGGGTTTTACCTTAACACTGTACTCGCACCTGTCTTATAGTTACTTGGTTGCCAAGGTAAGGGGTATAGTCCCGCTTACTTTTGAATCTTTTTGAATCTTTTTGAAATTCGAAGAGTTGGTGGAAGGATAAGAACAGTCCAAACTGTTGAAGGGACGGTTGCATAGTCCGACGGTTTCTTCTGACAGTTTCAGGACGTGCAGGAAGTTATGGCGACGTGACAGTATATGGTCGTTCCAGACGCTTTTTCAGGCGCGTGGGCGCGAATTTTCGGGCGCGTGGCCGCGAAGTTTACGGCGCGCGTCCTGTCAACAGCTGTTGCCAGCTTGCTTTTTCCACGTGTCATAGTTTCATTGCACCTGCGTTTTCCTCTCTCTTCCGCATTAAATTCATCGCATTCATTGCGATGAGTATATAAAGGGAGGAGAGGATGCATCTCAACTCACAGTTTCACTTTCTTCTTCTTCTAAGCGATTTCCGGCGAATACTCTAACTTTTCCGTCGAGCATTCTCCTGAAATCGTTCTTTACATCCTCCACAACATGTCTTCTCATGATCTTGAAGTTTCTGCTGAAGAGTCGGACGTGTATTCCGAGAACCCGACGTCCACTTCTGATAGGGACGATAAGAGTACTGCTGGCGAGTGCTAATGTGCTCTTCCCGTCGACCAGTATCAGTACATCGTCAGGAAGTTCATGCTCGAGCCTTTCGAGCCTGAGTTTCCTGAGGCACACCAGACGGTGTACGATGCCCCCAAGGGAAAAATAGGGGTGTATGCTGCATTCTTCATCTATGGGAATCTCAGGTTCCCATTGACGAAGTTTGTATACCGTGTTCTGGAGAGACAAGGTGTGCACCTGACGGAGGTACACCCAATGGCGATCGCAAAGATCCGCCATTTTGAATGGGTGTGCCTCATTCTGGGCGTGGAGCACCATGTCAACCGCCTGATGACCTTCTATTCCTGGAGGTGCATCCAGGGGTGGTATACCTTGGTCACTCGGATCAAGGGTTTGAAGATCTGTGCTACCGAGCGCAGTCTTCGGTCTTGGAAGCGGGGAGTTCTTCTACATCTCTGCCCGTGTCGTCCCCATAGCGATGACATTCAAGAACGGGAGAGCACTCCCCAGCCTTCACGCCTCCAACTACCAGGAGGCGGAATGGTTTGCCAAGGTTTCCCGGGTCCAGTCTCCGGTTTACCGCTTTGCGGAGTCCGGGATGGTGATGCTCGGGATGAGCCGGGTGTGGAAGGATGCTGGGGCGGAGGCGCCACAGATTCCCATCGTCCTCGAATACGGTTTGAACTCTGTCCCTTACGGTATGCTCCGTCTTCTTTGCTGATTTAGGGTTTTTCTTCTGTCTCTCTTTTTATTTCAGAGGGGAATGACTTACAATCGCTCCTGAATCCGCGGGAGGCTGGTGGTCCCGCTCGGCTGGGTACTCGTGCTCTTGATGAGAACGAGTTGCCTATCCTTGAGCAAACGGCGGATCGGTTTGTGGAGGTCTACCCGCCGGGCCATGAGATTTTGAGTGCCACGCGGCCAGGTAAGGAACTCTTTAACCCCCGCCCTATCCATGCTCAAACCTCTGCTGGAATTCCTCTAATCTTGTCATCTTCTGATGAGGAATCCGTAGATGGTCCTTTCTTCGCGAGGAGGAAGAAGGTTGCTGGCGGGAAGGACAAGGCGAAGGTTGCCTCCACCGCCGATCAGGTTAACCGGTCTGACTAGGAGACCGAGAGCGAGGAGGCGTTGGGGAACCCTGGTGGTGGTGAGACCACTGTTCCAGAGGTTGAGACAGCTGTCACCTCTGAGCAGCCCAGGATGACGACGGTGAGCGGCGTGAAGAGGCCGGCTCCATCGGGTTCGTCCCCGCCTATCAGAACCTTCAAGCTGAAGAGAACTCGTAAGTATAATTTTCATTTACTTTAACTGCATATCCTTCCGCCATTATATTTAACTATCTTGTCTTCATGCAGGCGTGGATGCAACTGCATTCCAAAGTGATGCCGGGAGGAGCACCTCTGGACCTATGACGGTAGGTTTGGTCAACCTACCCGAGGCGATGACCTAGGCGGCTGCGCTGTTTCAAGTATTGGTTCAGTTGCTCATCCTGTTGAGGCAACTGTTCCAACTGTAACATCATCCCCGCCGGCTGTCAGTGCGATCTTCACGGAATCCTTCACTGAGCCGGCGGTGATATTTTCTGCGGGTTCTTCCGCAGCGGCGGCCACGGTTGTGAGTTCACCCCCAGTGAGTTCACCACCGATGGTCTCTACCGCGGCCGCTTCAACCGTGCCTCCGGCACCGGCGACTACCTCGCCCCCGGCCGGTTCAGCAGGTGTGTTCGGGGCTTCTAGCCAATCTCTGCCTCCTTCCCATCTGCCTGACCTCTTGGATGGATATCCGTTAGGTTCAGGTGATGGGTTTGGTGGCTATCGGCCTTTTATCGACCCTACAGGTGCGTAGGGTTATTTTGGCCTTTTTTTTATATCATCTTTTCCTAACTGTTTTTTGTTTTTACAGTGTCGGATTCCAATGAGTGTATGTTCCACGTTGGAACATCCGCCGAGGAACAACCATTCGAACGGCTGTGGACTGCGTCGAGTGGGCGCGCCACGCCGCCCCAAGTGGGGCGTTGGGGGAAGCTATGTCAAGCTACCAGGAGGGTAGGCTGACAAACGAGTTTCGAATTCTCCTTGCCCGGATGCAGCCACGCATCGAGCTGCTTTGTCGTGAAAACGACAAGTTAAAGGCGGCTCGTATCCAAGAAGTAGCTCAGGCGCGGGCTATCCGGGAGGAGAACAGGAGACTCTCCGCCGTTGCTGCGGAGAAGGAGAAGGCCTTCAAGGCCCTCGAGGTTGAAGTTCAGGCCCGTCTCGAGGCCCGTTCTAAGGCTGCCCAAGCTGTTAACGAACAGCTTCGATTGGCTAAGGAAACTGCGCGAAACGCGACTGAGAGGGCCACCAAGGCTGAAGCCGTTGCTGAACCTCTGCGCGCCGAAAATGAGGAGCTTAAAGCCAAACTAGAGAGGCTTCAGCAGGCTCATGATGCTTTGGCTATGGAAGACGCCAAGAAGCTTCAAGAAATCTTGGACCAGAGGGGTATGCTTGACCATACTGAGCGTAAGCTAAAGGGCGTTGAAGAGGCTGCTGCTAAGGAAGTGTTGCTTGCCAACCTTAACAAAAGTGAAGCCGAACGCGCCCGTAACCAAGCTCAAGCTGCCCTCTAGGAGGCTCTGCTTACCAAGGAATGGCTTCTACGAGAAGCGTTGTAGCAGGTAAGCTTAGCTTCATAATGTCTTCACGCTTTTCTTTATACTTAGAAAAGTTGATAATTTTGTAGGTTGTGCATCGGATCTTCACGGACACATCTTACGACGATGCCATGAGCGCAGCCCTCAACGCTTCTCATGAGGATGGGGAAAAGGCTGGCTTCTTGCTTGGTCTGGGGTTTTTTGAGAAGGCATCCCGCCTTCCAACTTCCCTCTATATGATGTAGATACTGAAGCTGCGTATGACCAAGCAGTGAACCAGTATGCTGCCTTCCCGCATCCGGTTGGTGGAGAAGGTGAACGCAGTTGCTGCTGCTGATGATGGGCTAACCATTCTCAAGACCTTCCTTGAACCGCCACAGCCAACTGATGGTGCGGGTACAAGTGGGTTTGGAGGGGGAGTGGTCCTGAAGCTTGAACCTTTAGATCCCTTCCCGCTGTTAGGGATAGGTTTATGTTTTTGTATAGATTTACACTCTTGTAGGCGGGTAGATACCCGGCCATTCTTGTAATACTTGAATTTTTATGGAATGTATAAATCTTTGTGCGGGTAGGAACCGCCACTTTCACTGGATGATTTGCTTTATAGACGTTATATGACTTGCTCATGCATATTATAGCTTAATTTGGCACTTGTTTTGCCGCATAAACCATATATGATTCGCTCGTGCATACTTAGCAATTTTCCAAGTGTTTTGAACAAGTTAACCGTTCGACGCGCAGTTGTCAATAGGTTAGTGTTCAGTTTCCTCTATCATGATTGTGCGGGTAGGACCGTCACTTTCATTTAGTGGGATGACCGATCTTCACCTATAACTGACCTGCGTGAAGGTTTGCCGTTTTTTGTGTTTATGCGGGTTTTGCCGCCGTCCACACGCAACGACTTTTCACACTTATTTATGCGGTGAATATCGGCATATCAGTGTTGAATAAGTTAACCGTTCAAAGCGCGGTTGTCAATAGGTTAGTTCGGTTTCCTCTATCATGATTTGTGCGGTTAGGACCGGCACTTTCATTTAGTGGGATGACCCAACTTTACCTATAACTGACCTACGTGAAGGTTGTCCTCATCTGTTTTTTGTGCTTACGCGGGTTTTGCCGCCGTCCACACGCAACGATTTCTTTACACTTATTTATGCGGTGAAAACCGGCATATCAGTGTTTTGAATAAATTAACCGTTCGACGCGCGGTTGTCAATAGGTTAGTTCGGTTTCCTCTATCATGATTTGTGCGGGTAGGACCGGCACTTTCATTTAGTGGGATGACCCAACTTTACCTATAACTGACCTGCGTGAAGGTTGGCCGTTTTTTGTGTTTATGCGGGTTTTGCCGCCTTCCACACGCAACGACTTACTTCCCCACTTATGTATGCGGTGAAGACCGGCATATCAGTGTTTTGAATAAATTAACCGTTCGACGCGCGGTTGTCAATAGGTTAGTTCGGTTTCCTCTATCATGATTTGTGCGGGTAGGACCGGCACTTTCATTTAGTGGGATGACCCAACTTTACCTATAACTGACCTGCGTGAAGGTTGGCCGTTTTTTGTGTTTATGCGGGTTTTGCCGCCTTCCACACGCAACGACTTCCCCACTTATGTATGCGGTGAAGACCGGCATATCAGTGTTTTGAATAAATTAACCGTTCGACGCGCGGTTGTCAATAGGTTAGTTCGGTTTCCTCTATCATGATTTATGCGGGTAGGACCGGCACTTTCATTTAGTGGGATGACCCAACTTTACCTATAACTGACCTGCGTGAAGGTTGGCCGTTTTTTGTGTTTATGCGGGTTTTGCCGCCTTCCACACGCAACGACTTACTTCCCCACTTATGTATGCGGTGACGACCGGCATATCAGTGTGGAAAGTTCATAAGTATAAATGTAAGATTATCAGCGTCAATGTGATAAGGAGAATCATTTCCATTAGAAGTGGCTCTGGCCTTTTCTTTTACAAGTTTGGAATTGATCTACATGCAGACTGTGTAATTGAGCTCCCTTCCATGTTGTTTGGATGGGAGTGCCATTGAGCCGATATGAACTTGGTTCAGAATCTCGTTGTTTACGCAGTATGTAGTCTTTAACATTGAAGCTGCAGTTTCGTGTTTTTCCCAACTGGGGTTCTACACGCGTTGGCCTGCTCAGCATCCTTTACGCCACGAGGTGTGCGAGTTCTCCATCTCTGACGAATGTCACGATGATGTCCTTCAAGTCTATGCATTCGTCGGTGGTGTGGCCTTTTGTCCTGTGGAAGTCACAGAATTTGCTCTGATCAGCGTTGTGACGCTCTCGGATTATTGGAGCCTTTGGCCATGGGAGCCTCTCGGTGTCAAATATTTCGGTGACGCTTTTGGTGAGTGGCGTCCATATGGAGTTCCGGTTCGACGACCGCATGTTATCCTTTCCGCCTAACCGAGGGTGCGAGCCGGATGAGGTGTCAAAGTTTACCCTTGACTGCCAAATACCTAGCTTCCTCTTTTTGTTTAGTCGGGCGGTAAGGACATTGTTTTCTCTTGTTTTCTGGGTGTAGAGGTTTGTGCTATGGAGAAGATCTCTACCCAGTTGCTTTTCCGTTTCCGCGAAGCGTTTAGCTGCTGTCATGATGGCATCCCATGTGGATGGCATGCCATCTTTACCCGTTAAGGTACGGATGAGCTCTGGGTCTTTCGCGCCCTGGATGAAACAGCGCGAACAAGATCTTCGCTAATACTGCCCAGACTTAGCTTCTTTGAATTGAAGCGCGTGATGAAGTCTAGTAAAGACTCATCTTCCTCTCGGATGCAGTTGAGGATTGTCCATTGCTCTTCAGTGTACTTTCTTTGTTGACTGAAGTGTTGGCTGAACTTCTGTTGGAAGTCTGCCCAATCGTAGATGTGGTGGACCGGTAGACGGTCGAACCACGTTCTAGCTGCTCCAACCAGCGTCATCTGGAACATATAACACCACGTGGGTTCCGTCCAGTTGCTGACGGTTGCCCCCGCTATGAATCTGTTCAAATGATCGTCTGGGTCGGATATACCATCATAAGTGCCGATGTTGGACATCTGTTTGGCACTTCTTGAGGCGATTACTTCCGCAATGTCCCTTGCAAACTTGGAGGTTCCCGCATTTGCAGCGGTTGGTCTGAAGGTTTTAGAGAAGTCACGTGGGTTTCCACCCGCGTTTTTTGGTTTGAAGGTTTCTCCAAAATTCCTTCTTGGTTAGAAGTCCGTTTCCTTACGCTTCCCTTTCGCCCTATGGCGAGGGTTTACGTCGGTGTCGGATTCCTCCGAATCATCGTCCAAGTACTCGCACTCATTGCTCATGTTGAGCTGTTGTCGAGTGCTTCCGAATTCGTCAGCCTGTTGGAGTGAACGTAAGCGTTCGTCCAACTCAGCTTGGAATTCTTTCTGACGTGCTTCCGCCCACGCTTTAACTTGATCAAGTGTTTGGTGGGGGAACCTCGTCTGTCGTCTTTCCGCTTGGGTATCAATGAATCCCAGGGGATGATTGTTTACTGCACTTGCCCCGGCTCGGGTAACCGGGGTAGTGTTCGTAAAATTTACTGCACTTGCTCCGGCTTGAGTAACCGGGGTAGTGTTCGTAAAATTTACTGCACTTGCTCCGGCTTGAGTAACCGGGGTAGTGTTCTTAAAATTTACTGCACTTGCTCCGGCTTGAGTAACCGGGGTAGTGTTCGTAAAATTTGTGTGATCGCCGGTGTTCCTCCCAGTAGCTGGGGTTGTGATTACCGGGATTTCTTGGTCACTCGCTGGCTTTGGCAACGGAGTAACCTTAACCATCTTTCCAGAAGTTTGAAAAAACTGAAAATTAGTTCTAGCTTTTATGCACGGATGGCGCCAATGAAGAAACACTAAGTGACCCCAGGCAGATTACAGATAATCTGGGGGTTAAATAGATGTTTCCCACGAGGGTTAAGTCCGACAAAGATGGTTCTTCTGATGACCTGCAAAACAGACACCGTGAGCTCGTCACTGAGAAGGGGGGGGGGGTACCTCCTTGTGACCACCCTCCGGCGTGAGAATCAGACTAGATTGCTCTTGAATATAAGTGTATATTAAGAGAGATTGCTAGAGAAGATAAGATGATAATACCGTTCCAAGGTGTTGGAGTATTTATAGCCGAATGTAGGTTTCCAAGAAGGTACAGCCGGCTGAATAGTATTCCTGTTCTGCCAACTGTGGGCTACGCACATGCCATGCTGGTGGTTGGTGGGTAGGCAGCGGCTGATAGTGACCAGGCCGGCTGTGTACTATTCCTTTTCCACCAACTGCAGGCTATGCACGTGTTACGACAGGTTGGTGAGTAGGCAGCGGCTGATAGTGACATTAAATAATAGGGCATGCTGCTCGTTGTACTGTTGTCAGTGAGCTGTCGCAGCTTTGGTCAGATCTTTTGTCCATACCTCGTCAGGTACAGTACAAAAGATCCTCCAGTAGCGTACGGACTGGCTCATTTGGGCGGGAGTTTTCCCGGCTTTGGGCGGGAGTATTCCCGGCTTGCTCACTCCTTCTTCAGGTGACATTACTGAATTATTTAAGAGTTAAGTGCCTTGTGCGTGTAGCCTTGCTGCGCGGGTAGCCTTCCCTGATGGCTAGTATCCGTTGCTGCGGGAACAGGCGGAGTACGTCGACCATTGGGAGGCTTTTCCTGCGGGAACAGCTTGCGTACTGCGCGTAAGGACATCACGTCTCTGAGCATGGTGGGTCCTGCGGATCCAGTTGGTTTCTGCGCAGACGTCTCTCTTCAAGGTGAGTCTTGCGAGTTTAGCCTTTGCGCAGACGTCCCTGTTGAAGGTGAGTCTTGCGGGTTCAACTGCGCAGACGTCCCTTTTTGAGGTGAGTTTTGCGGGTCCAACTGGGCTCTGCTGGGACCTACCTCTTCAGGGTTGTAGTACTTATTTCATGATATTTGTGCCTTAGATTGTCATTTTTTGTTTTTGGTTGTTTTTTTTTTAAACTTAAAGGGAAAAGAACAAGAAGAAATAGTCAACATGGAATATCTTCTCATTGAAAGAATTACATTATGCTGCAAACAACTTTAACTATGATAACAAGCATGGTGTAGGTGGATTCCGCAGTGTTTATTGGGGCCAACTTTCGGATGGTTCTTTGGTAATTATTCTCTTCAACCCCTTTTTATTATCATACTCAATTAACACTAAAATCATATATGTACTATTTATTTCAAAAGCCAGTCCTCCTTATCTATGTTGCTTCTAGGAAACGTCCTTATTTATACATCATTATTTTTAACGTTTTCATGTAGGGATTTGTCAAGAGGTTTACATCTCTTGACACATTGTAGGTATTTTGTATTTAATTTATCATGATTATAGTTTGGAGTTTATTTCCCTGTTAAAGTTAAATTTTTTTTACTCTTATAAAATTAGGGTGTTAAAAGGGTCTGGTTACGGGTTGATGGTTCATACTTGGCAAACTTGGCAACCTAAAAGGTATGGAAGTTGTTAATTAGGTGGGCAGCTGCACTTCCGCTTGGTTATATTAGCTTAACGTCTACGATCATGATCTGCACGTATGTAAAAATCAAAATTATTGTATTTACCTTCGATTGTACACAAATCCAAAAGTTAGACACATCGCCGCCTTTTTATTATTTGGTTGTGGTTGTTAAACACGAATCCATAAGTGTGACATATCACCACGCCGCAACGCGGCGGGTGAAAATACTAGTAATATTACAATTTCATCTGATTCTGTGCATTACAAGTTGTAAGTTATGCTTCTCATGTTTGTACTTTGCTGATCTCATACAACTCATTTGGTGTGTTGACATCTGTGAACCTCTTTTACCTGGACATTGTTCTTGCATAACACGTTTCCCCCCACTTTGCTAAAACCAGCAGCAGAAACTTAGAATCACCATATTCTCTTCTCTCTCTCTTTTGTTTCTTAATTAAATAATCGGTTTCCGCCGATAATCGTCAGAACTACTAACATTTGATCTACTACTACCATTTGATCTTGATATTGATCTTTCGTAGAGGGTGAGTGAAAAAAGTTGTTGCCCTGCCGTTGTCGGCGGCTTTACGGCCTTCATTGGCGGCGGCAATGGACGACGACCATAGATGTTCGTATCTTCTCCGTGGCTCCGAATTTGACTGTTGTCGGGTTCTATTTTAGAACCCTAGGCGACGGAGATGGCGGAGACACCGGCGTTTCCATGGCGGCGGAGGGTCTGCAACTAGCTAGAAAGAGAAACAATGGCGATGGGGACCACCGATGACTACCTACACATAGACTGTTGCGGGTTTCATTTCGGAACCCCAGGCGACTGATAGTGGTTCATCGGATCTCCATTCAGAAACCTTCGTCTTCACCCTTGCATGTGTCATCGACCATTGTAATTGGTATGTTTTGTTAATTTGTGGTTTTTGTTTTCGTTTTGTTGTTTAAGCAGGGTTGGTGTTTTAGTTATTTGCAAAACATTTTTTTAGTTGTTTTCTGTATCATACCCTATTGTTTCACTTGATGGCATGTGGATTGAAATTGGGGGTAATGATGACCACTGACTCATGTGTATGAAATTTTTTGGTGATTTGATGTTTACATTGTTGGTGGTGTTCCTTCGGTAGTGTATGTGGTTGTCAGTGTATTAGCAATAAAGAAAGCTGATCATAGTTGTATTTAAACATTCATAAATGTAGCCTTTGTTAAAGCATATTATTTGGACTGTTTTGTCTTCTATTATCTTTCACTTTGATCATAAGAAGAAATCTACTTGATATAATGTAATCACTTGGTTATGGGTGCATTAACATTCAACAATTTCAAACATATGATGATTGCCCGACAAGCCATCTTTGGTACCAAATCATTGAATCATTTCGGGCGTAACATCAATGCTGTCACATCAATGCCTTAAAAGAGCTAATCCACCTGGTCAGTTTTAAAGGCACAAACCCGAAATAATGACCGGGTCACAAGATCTAACTACCCCGCGTTGCGCGCGGATTTACAAAACTAGTTACTTTATAAAAACATTTGCTCTTTACAAATGGATGTGAGATTTGTGTTGTCGGGTATGACCGCATGGACACACATATGTTCACTGACTCCGTCAGTGGCCATATATGATCATGAATTTCTTTCTCTTTTTTAGGCATTTGACCATAAAGTTTTCTCTCTCTCCTTGAGAGCTATAAATCAGATTTCTTAACCGAAATACAACTTCAAATTAAATCCAATAACAAATTCAACACTATCTCCATATTTGGTGAAAAAGAACAAAAGGATAACAAATAAAATTTTTATATAAAATTATACAAATATTAATAGTGAAGACTCAAATAGAACGTTGATAATAATTTCCACATATGTGTAATTATTTTTATCAATTACGTTTCCATCGAGAAATGTTGGACTTGTGCACTAAACTATTTGACCTGATCTCATAACGTTCAATTTTGAATCATTAAACAATTAAGCTTGAAATTTGAACACGGTCCTTTTTCTCCACGTGCTAAGAAATAATTGGAACATTTCTTGAAAAAGAAGGTTTAAAGAACCAATATTGAAAAATACTTTATCAACAATGTAAGAATAATATATAATAATATATATTTATATATGACCATTATAATCATTTATATTATAATAGATCAAAATATTAACTATATCTTATTATAAATTAGTTTGGTAATTGTTGATATGCCATATTACCTATAATTAATTAATAAAGGGTTTCCCCTTGTGTACATATATAAAGAGATAAATATTAACATCATAACCTAATCACACGCACATAACAATTTTGTGTGCCTCCTCTCTTCTAAACCAGGTTCCTCTCAAGAACCCTAACACAATCCTTAACTATACATCCTAAATGGGAACTCGATCAAGATGACAAGCATATCGACTACATCATACTCTGCTGCGGTTACTACTCTTCATGTTATAACAGGTTCATAGGTTTAATATTTATCATGTTTTCTATTACTTACATGAAGAACTGATCAACATGTGGTATCAGAGCGATGTTGATTAATCAGTTCTTCATGTTTTCCCTAAATCTGGAATTGAATCAGAAGACATGGACTAAAACTTGATAAACCATAATTTTTTACGGTTTCTTTTTCATGTTCTACTACAAAATCAATATATGAAACTATTTAAAATCGATGAATTCATATTTAATAAATCCTACTATTTTCGAAATCTATTAAAATCATGATTAAAGATTTCGATTCCAGTTATTTTTGTATGTTTAATTGTTAAAATTTTCGATGATGTTCTTCGTGTTCATCATAATTATCGAAAATTATACATATGTTGGTTCAAAATCTAGATTAAATCTGTTAATGATTATTTAGGGAAATATTTTTTCAAATCTTGGATAACTTTGTAGTTTTAATATTTTCTTAAAAGATTTGAATACCCTTAAAATATGAAACAGATATAATTGTTAATCACTAAAAAGATTTGAACCAAATCTTATAATTATTTATTTAGTTAATAAAGATCATGGGTTAAGGGACTAAACCAATTTACGGGTTATTTAAAAAAAATCATACATTATGGGCTTAAAACAGATTATAGGTTCTAAGAGTATATGGGCTTGGGTCATAACCCATAAACCCGAAAACTCACTAATACGGGAATCAACATTTTCCCGAAAACTCCATAAAATCATGTAAACACCCAAATACCGAAAACCCGCTAAAAGCTGAAAACTGACGATTCACGGGAACCTAAAAATTCTCGAGAACTAAGGTTTTACGGGAAACTTAAAAATCCTTACCCCTAAACATTCTTTTGCAATTAACTAATTAAATGTTTTGTAAACACTTAAATGCTATAAAAATTTACAAAACATATTAAGGCCTAACTTGAATGAATTTTTTGATGTATCACTTCTGCCCAAAGGTGATCTTTTACATCTACCCTATCTTTCAAGTCTAATTAAAGCTTTTGTTAGTTTTGCCTAATATGATCAAAATGTTTCACTTCTGCCCAAAAGTGATGTGTTACATTTTAATCTAGCAAAACAAGCCTGTGCATAATTAAAATAATTGTCTCACTTCTGCCCAAAGGTGATGTGTTATAATTGTTTTGCACACATACTTAAATAAATTTTAATTCTGCCCAAAGGTGATTTATTTTTTTGTTTAAGTAGAACTTTTAATTATTGTCGATTAGTTTGATGTTAATAATAGACATATCACATCTTCAATAAAATATAATGATCCTCACATTAATGATCCTTCATTAATCTAGTGATCATAAACTTTAATCTATCTTACTTTAATATCCCATAGCATTACTCACTATAATTTTCTTCTATAAATAACTATCTCATTTAAATCGTCCACTCTAATATTAAAACATAATATAAGTTTTACATCATAAAGAGTTTCAATAATTATATTTAGCTCTTCATAGTTTTAATTATCCCTTAAGACATGATATGACTATCCTACTGCTCTTTCTAATAACAATCATTCCATTAAAACTGGAACGTAACAAATAGAATGAGTCAATCATAATGTCTCTTACGATATTGATAATAAAAAACTTACATAAATAAATGTTATCATTAGAGTTATTCTAGATTTAGTTTTCTTAAGACTAATCAAAATAACTCCTAAGATTCATGCACTCCTTAAAAGTTCTAACTATAAGGTTAAGTGTCATTACTGAATACATCATAATGTACAATACGTGACTCATAAAATTAAGGGCTCACATATGAAAATAAGTACAATTTTCTAGTACATTACATTCTAAAATTTTCAATAGTACAATTTGGTGCCTTAAGATTCAACTATAACACTCAGAAGTACCAAAGGAAAATGAGTGTGTTGATCAACAACATATGTACAAGAAAAGAAACGTATGGTACTGGAAAATAAGATGTTATTCAACTCACTGCCACTAAAACCTAAAAGAGGATAATTCTAAGGTTCATAAAAAATAATACAAGTATTACTTCCAGCTTTAAGTTCTCTAAGGAGAAGTCTCATTGAAAATATATGTAATTAGATTAGGCATAGGCATTGCAAGACTATCCATAATTCAAAAGAACAATTGGCTAAAACTGATAGTTGTATAAATGATATTTAAGTATGCTAATCCTAATATTCCCATCAACACATGATTGGTTGAGTCTAGTTTTATATGTTTACCCGAAATCAAAAAATACCTAACATGAGTGTCAGTGATAAATTTACATGTTAAGATTTTAGAACCATGATAAACTGTCTTTTAATTACGCTTTATGATACCTTAAATATTCTGGAAATTAATCAGAATTTAGTATCAATATTTAAGCTACATTCTGACAGTTATGAGGTTTGCATAGCCAACATAAAGTCACTCTTACCTTAAACTCTCATATTATTTGTTATCAATATCCGGATTGTAACATTTATAAAATAGAACAAGATGATACTATGCACTTCATAACTTTTGTTATCATGCAAATAAAAATTAACAAAAGAAAAATGAGACCACTAAAATTCATCCATTAAAACCAAATTTTATGAGAAATCATGACATGGTTGATGAGGGTGATTTTTCATAATCTCATTCTTAGTGATTTTATATCATGTGTTAGATGTCCTAAACATTACTTGGCTTAAGAAATATGTATGGGTCCAGCAGAAGTTATATTTCACGTACATTCGTGGAACTTATTCAAACGAAATATCCAGACATAATTCTTTTATCATTTAAAAAGCTATTTACTTGTATCTAATCTGACTTCTATGGTCCATGGTTTTAAAGAGATCCATTCATATATACATAATACTTTTTCTTCTAAATATGTCCCTAAGTTTATTATGACATCTGGACGTTAATGAAATCAAATCAAGTCTAACATATATAGGAGAAATTCCCACGTCACGTACATCACTGAAACTCCTTATGTACTTTTTCTAGAGATATTAAAGATTAGTGGGAGCCTTAAGTGTCTGAATCATAACTTACAAGATTTGCACGAGGTGGGGGAGTGAAAACTTGATATTATCTCAATTGCACCTCTTGTACAAGACACGGCTCCATCACAACACTATTTTTATCAAAACTTATCTCTTTAGAATTTACTACTACTACTCTTACAAAAGTTTCATTGTTGCTTAAATGTGAGCATATTCAGATTTCTTATTAAACTAATCCTCACCAAGAGAAACTACAACAACTTATATTATTAACTTGTTTCTCTATTAGAATCTATTGGTCTTTAAATATTGACCATAAGCATGTAAATTTCCTAAAGGTTTCTAAGGTCAGTGGGAGCAGTAAAAGTCTTTATAATGACTTGTTAGAACTACAAGAGGCGGGGGGGGGGGGGAGTTATTAAGTTTTACTCCAAATTTAACTCTAAATTACACCTCTTGTACACCATACTACACTAAATCTTACACACTTTGTATCATGAAAATGATAGCAACCTAACCAAGAGCTAATCCTTAAAACCGAGACTTAATTACCCAATAATCAACTCAGGAGGCCATCTAGGTTTTAAAACCTACTAAAATTGATGGTTATGTAACCTCCCTAACTAAATTTGAAATGGATGTTGGAAAGTTTAATGATCCTACCCCTTATAATTAAACCATTAACATCAATCATAATTGACTCCATAAGTCAGGCTAACGTTTTGAGATTTGGTTGAATCACCTAAAGGTGTTCATAACTAAACTAAATCCTAAAACAAACGTTAAGACACTAAGAAGCATAAATGATTATTAAAGGTTAGATTCAAGAGGGAATAAATCATTAAAGAATCTTAAAACCTATATTATAAAACTTTTCTTTGAGGATCATCGCTGTTCAAGTAGCTTATAATAGTTAAAGAGCTACGTTAGAAGAACATTAAAACAACTTTCCCTAACAATTGGCTTACATATTTATATGTTCATAAAGCAACCTAAAAGTTATAAACTAAAGGTCAAAGAATATTACTCTATAAGTCAATAAAATCCATATATGGGTTAATGAAAAAATCAAAATGTGATGAAATCTTTATACCGTTATTTTTATCAAAAACCAAGTGAATTAATGTACCTATCTCAAGATGAGTGGGAGCAACTAAAAACCAACTTGTCCTTATATAGATGACACTCTTCTTACAAGTATATGTTACATAAGTCAAAGCATTGTTCACACACTTTGATATTATAGATCTCAGAGATATAGACCTTACAAATGTAACAAATAATATTGCTCTACTTTAGAGGATAATTGGAACACATAGATTATTTCCTTATGCTTCATTAAGTAGAAGCCTTATATAAGTTTAAGTCTATACTCATTTAGATATTACTCAAAATTGCAACACACTAGATATGTCTAGATTAATGTGAAGCATCTAAAAGAGTACTAAGATATATTTAAAAGAAACGAAAGACTTAATTTAAAAGAAGAAGTGAGAATTCAAACCGGTAGATTACTCTAAACTTTTTCATATTCAGAGATAAGAAAATGTAATTTTCGTGATATATTCTTATGTTAGTAGACAAATCTATCTCATGGAGGAGTCATAATGAATTGATAACGACGACCTAAGTCATAACGATGTAATATGTTGATTAATTACAACGCTGTTGTCAATAAATGTTGTTGAACATTTATTAGTGTACTCATAAGTTTTATTAAACTCCATATAAATTATATATTGAAGACTTATTGTGATAAAGTCAGCTACCATGTTTCTCAAACAGTTCAGTTTAAGAGGTGCTGCATTAAATTTTGATATGAAATTAATTATTCGTTTATAAACGAATTGAGGAATCTAAATTTTCATATCGAATACATTCATGTTATGCTTAAGGATCCTATAACTAAAGGTCTATTACCCATAAGTATTATGAAAGCGCTTATAATCATGAGGGTTTATTGATGACCGCGTACAAATGCATATCGTAGTATGAATGATTAACTATTAAATTTCCTTATCAGTTTTGATTTTGTACGTCTTAATATGTTTAGCAGGCATAATGACATATAGACGAATTTTGATCATAACTACTTAGGTTTTAAATGTGGACTGCAATATGATTAATGGGGGTCTTGAGCTGATGTTCAATTCAATGACTGTATTTCTCTACTCCAGTTTAAGTTAAAGCTAAAATGAGTGTTAACTCCTGATCAGGCTTATCTAATACTCATAATAAAAGATTACTCAACCAAGTGGGAGAATGTAAGAATAATATATAATAATATATATTTATATATGGCCATTATAATCATTTATATTATAATAGATCAAAATATTAACTATACCTTATTATATATTAGTTTGGTAATTGTTGATGAGCCATATTACCTATAATTAACTAATAAAGGGTTTCCCCTTGGGTGTATATATAAAGAGATAAATATTAACATCATAACCTAATCACACACACATAACAATTTTGTGTGCCTCCTATCTTCTAAACCAGGTTCCTCTCAAGAACCCTAACACCATCCTTCACTATACATCCTAAAGGGTAACTCGATCAAGATGACAAGCATATCGACTACATCATACTCTGCTGCTGTTACTACTCTTTATGCTGTAACAGGTTCATAGGTTTAATATTGTTAGTACACAGTTTTGCGTCTCGAGTCTTTGTATTTAACGTTAATGTATTTGTCAGTTAATTTATGTAATAAATTATTAAAGTATTAAGTTAGTTCGTTAAATGTAATGTCTAGTTCGCTAAGGATGTTTAGCGAACTAAGACTTAAGGTATTATCCCTCCTAATTCATTAAGGATGTTTAACAAATCAGGGGGTGATTCGTTAAGAGTATTTCGTTTTAATGTATGTAAAGAAGTGGACTCTAGTTCGTTAGGGGATGTTTACGAACTAGGTCCATCTTCTATTTATATATGAACACTGTTCACAGTTTATTTAAGTTTTGAGAGTTAATTAACAAACCTCTGCCCCGATTCTCTCTCTCAATCTTCATTAACATATTCAATCTTAATATTATGCATACACATATATGCAACTAATACTAATAATAACAAATAACATATAATCAATAGCATTATGAACTAGATCTGTATAATTGATTAAAGTAAACCTAGATATGAAATCGATTTAGGCATTCACAAGTGGTATCAGAGCTTTCGGTTGTTCGATTGCTCTTGATGAGTGTGTTTGATTGTAATTGGGACTGTTTTAGTGTTAAGTTTGGTATAAGTTTGATTACCGGTTGATTTTGATTCAATTTGAGCTTGTTTTGGATTGGCTATGGCTCAATTGGATTCTATCTGAGGTTGTTAAGGTATTGGATAGGTGTGATTGACTGGAATTGGAGTTTTGATTGTGTTTGGATTGTTTTGGTTGGATCTGAGTTTGGCCGAGAAACAGGGGATTGTTTTTGGTCAAATTGGATATGTGTTAAGGGTAATTGTGTTACGGGATTGATACGAGTGGATTCGCGATTGGTTTGCGAGTATTTTGGTAGTTTATTTGGGCGATTTGGGTGAAAATTGAGGTTGTATTACGAATTTGATTATGGGTTTAGTGTTCATATGATTTCCAGATTTCTGGAAATCACGTTTGAAGATTTGAAGATCTTCAAACAAATTTGAAGATTTGTTGATTCGTTGATCTGTTGGTCAATTCGTTAACACTGTTCATCAGATTCGTTACACTGTTCACCAAATTTGATACCTGATTCGTTAAATTTTACACTAATTCGTTATGAGTTTTGGTTGATTTGTTCATCAGATTCGTTACGTGTCTACCTTGGAACTTGTGTTATAACAACTTTTGCCATGTGTCATTTGTTGTCAGAGTTTGTTACAAACCGTTGTAACAACCTAATTCGCTATAAGTTGATTCATTATCAACTGTAGCTTGTTCGTTATCTAATTCGCGAGGACTGTCTTAGTGATTCGCTAAAGATAACTTTCTGATTCGCTAAGCCAATACATTAGTTGACTTATTGGTTGACCATCTGATTCGTTGATCAATTCGTTAATTTCAATCTTGATTCGCTACCTGATCATTCTTAGCTTCGTTGAATATTGTACACAGTTCGCTACAACTGTTCACAGTTCGTTACCTCTACTGTTATAATTCGTTAATCTTATTTTTTCAAAAGTAACCCTTAAAGTTCAAAACTTGTCAAAAATGGCTGGTATGTATGCATTAGGTTCTCAAAACATGTTGATGCAACAAATGTTACAACTGGATACCGAGATCGGTTCACATTCAAAGTGTCCACATTTGATGAAATTTAGCGACTTTGCTAAATGGGAACCCCGTTTCCGTGCTTATCTAGGGTCAGTTCACCCTGATTGTTCATACTGTTTGGATGAGGTTTACACTGTTCCAATGATTGGGGATGAGACTATTGGTTTTACACCTAAAGCTATCTCCCAGTACTCGGTTGAAGAGAAGAAAGCATTAGAAATTGAGACAAAAGCTTATTCTACTCTTACTATGGCTTTACCTGAAAACATCTTTCACCAAGTAGGAAGTATTAAGATTTGTGCGTCTTTATTTCAACATATTCGTATGAGAAGTATGGGAAACACCGCTGAAAGCAAAAAGGTTATGCTTAAGTTTCAATATAGAAACTTTAACCTACTAAAGGGTGAGACTGTTGTAGAGATGACCACACGATTTATTCATTTGATAGCCGAGATGGACAAGATGAGATTGGAGATATCTGAATTTGACAAGATTGATACTATTAAAAGTGCTTTGCCAAGTTCTTATTCAACTTTCCTTATGGTGTTGAAGGAGAATAATTATTTTAGTAATAAGGATTTGACTGCATCTGAATTTCTACAAAAGATCGAGGCTCGAGAATATGATCTTAAATGTCAGAAGTCTTCGAAAGATAATCAAGATCCTGCATTTTATGGTGGAAGCATGCCATTAAGTTAAACCATTTCACCTATCACTGCTTTTCTCACACAAACTGCAAGTGAAAATGCAACAACTATCTATAGTGATCCACGTGCTTGTTTCTACACAGCTGGAAATAATGGTTCATCTGGAGGATCTGGAAGTTCACCATCATCATCAAATCAATTCTCATCACAACCAAATGTAAACATGAGAGAATCTGAACAAAATTTTGCTTTCTTATCTGCTTTCATGACTTCATATGAGAATTTGGATTGTAGTAAAATTGCTACAAGTGATTTGACCGATGAATATTATGATCAAATTGATCCTGATGATTTAGAACTGATGGATTTGAAGTGGAATATGGCTATGATAGTCAGGAAAGTGAAAACTTTCATGCAGAGAATGGGTAAAGATCTTCCATCTTTGAACAAGAAATTGGGGTTTGATAAATTAAAGGTTAAGTGCTACAATTGTAAAGAGTTTGGTCATTGTAGGTTCCCAGCCGATCTACACGAGATATCGCGTTCTACGTAGGTGCGGAATCCCTACGTAAGACGTTACGAGTATAGAAAACAATACGGTTAACACACGATACGATAATCAAACACGTTGTATACCAACCTTAAACACGTGATACGAAGATCACTTGATTACAGACTCTCTCTCTCGAATACAAAAACTCGTAATCTATTAACTGATCGATATTAAGCCGTAACAGATGGCTTATATAATCACGACAACTTCGCCTGGCATGTTCAGGCGAAGTTGTCACTAACTTCGCTTGTCTAACAAGTTCGCCCATATCAGCGAACTTGTTAGCAACTTCGCTTATACAAAACATAAAACATTACAAACACGATTACAGACACTAGACACTGAACTACTGACATCATGCACCAACAGACTCCCCCTTGGCAGTAGCTTCATCTCTTTAGCTTCAAACACGTGTCTTGTAATCTTCAACCTTCTATCTTCAAGCATGCACTCCTTCTCTAACACAAACCGAGACAACTCTTTGATATTTCCTCACTTCGTCTTTCCAAGCAGGAATATAAAAGATTTTCTTCTCATTGAGCACCTGCAGATCAGCTTGCGATAAGTTTACCAAGTGCATCGGATCGTACACTCTAAGCACCTCTTGTTCATCCTCGTCTTCCATCACTGCCTCAGCTGTCTCACAATCTACAAACCACCACTTTAGGTCTTTAAGCACATCCTTGGGCATTAGTTTCATCGGTACTTCTTTAAGGCACCGGATCGGTTTATACTTCATGATCATCCAAGGTTTTCCATCAGCTCTCAAACCTCTATCCTTGTCTTCAACAAGTTTTCCCTTTTGTGGTTTTAACAGCTCAAATTTCTTCTCTTTTATACTCTCTTTCCATACAATTTTCCCAATAACTCTAGCCATATTATCGTCATTTCGATTGATTAACCCCAATCTGGCTAAGTCTTTCACTTCACAATCCGGCAGTGTATTCAACGATCTTAACAGTCTTTTAAAATACTGAACACCGTCATACCTTTTAATTACGAAGAGCCTCAACTGCTCATCATAGATCCATCAAATAATCCCTTTCTTCGCTTCAGCATAGCCTTTAATGTTGTAAGTCTTCTTAAACATTGTAGGGACCGCCGGTTTCTTCGTTTTGACGAACCACTGAGCATAGCCTTCCTTCCATCTAGGCTGCTCTTCCCATTCAGACTCATCATTCCCAATCTGTTGACTCATATCTACGTTCTCGACTTGCGGTATCTCATGCTCAATATTTTCCTCTACTATCTCTCCCTCTTCTATCTCTGTATCAATCACAATATCTTCACCAATCTTCTCTATCACGTCACTCGGCAATACATCATCATCACCAACCAAACCATCATCCATCTCCTCTACGTCAACCACCACCACATCATCACCACCAGCTGCAGATGTCGACTCCCCCTGAGTTGTGGAAGTCCCAAGAGCTTGAGTAGTTCTTGGTAGCTCACCACCTGCATCTTTTGACGCATTGGGATCATCGTCTCTATCATTCCTTCTCTTGGTCCTCAACTCATCGCCTTTACAGCTCGTCTCCCCCTGAGATGCCAAGAACTCCTTCAGAGCATCTATGATCTTTCCATGTTCTACCAGCAGGGACGACTACATCTGATTCTCTGCAACTAGGCGTTGAATAGCCTGGGTCTGGATAAGATTCACCCTTGATTGTTCTGCCACGACCCGTTCAAGTGCTGCTATTCGTTCTGAGTCTGAGAGGGTTGCATCGAAATCGAACCTCATATGTGATATGTCTTGAGTGTACTGAGGAGGGATTTCCGATGTCACCGGGACCTCAAAAGTAGAAATAGACGTAACCGCAGGTGGTATCGTCACCGATAACCCTGCAGTGGCCACAACAGTCGACTCTATAAATTGTGCCACGACCTCCGATGGAGTAACGGTCGGAGGCGGCAATGAAACGATCTCGGGAGTCGAAAGTTGGAAAGTAGTGGATGGGAGGCCAAATGTAGACGAGGTAGCCACCACGGGAACACCCATAGCGCTTGGCCTTGTAACTTGTAGTGATGAGGGAACCGTTGTCATACCGGATAGTGCTGGTGGAGTGAAATGTACCACCTTAGAGCTCTCACCGGCTCCTGATCCTGCACCTATCCGTTCCCTTCTTGACCTCCTTATCAACTGTTGTACCTCTTCCTCATAGTCTGACTCGTTATCATCATCTGTTCTCTTTCTTTTCCCATGTAGTCTTTCTCGAGTCACCATAATCCTTCTCGCCTTTGCCACTTCATCATCAGAATCAGAACCAGCCACCGTAGCAGCTGTTCTAGTAACATTCACAGTCGACACTTGGGCTACCGAAACCTGTACAACTTCCTCTGGATCCACTCGATCCATATCAAAGAAGCCTTGACCACCAAATTCTGCATCAAGGTCCACATTCTCCTCCGGTGACACAACAGGAGCAGCAGGTATAGCATGAGGTGCTCCTGCCTGTTGTGGTGCCGGGTCCCTAAACTCATCCCCACGAGCAGGCACATACCCCGGGTTGATTAAGTACCCAAAGAGTGGAGTATGGCGAGGACGAAGCTCAGGTCTGCTCCTCGCACTGGAGGATCTGCATTGGGCGAAGATCCGTTTGTTCACACTCTCAACGTAACAGATCGGACGACGCTGAGGAAGTGTTGGAGCAACATGATTCAAGATCATTTGAAGGAATCTTGGATACATGATGAACCGCTCACGCGCCATCGCTCTTCGTTGACGCTCAATCTCGTAAAAGACCATCTGACTAAAGCTGAATCGCTTGTTGTAAGTCAGAGCAGTCATCGCTGACTGCATGGTCGCGCCCATGCCATCAGTGCCCGCCTTTCTCCCTGACATGCAAACTATCAAAACATGCATGAGAAAGCGCCACTGGTCAAGCAGAAAACCCTTCCTTCTCTGCGAATCCCCTAAGGGACCAGAATAACCCATCCTCAAAAATGCTCCATCGCGGAAAGGAGCTACAAACTCTGTCGGGTCCTCTCTTGTCTCATTTCCAAACCGCAGAGCCGCCCGGATATGTTCAGAAGAGAACTGAACAATTTGATTGTTTACTGTTGCTCGCATCACCGGGGGTTCGACTCTACAGTCGTATTCCACGGTCTGCCAAAAATCCTCAATGTTGGGTAAGGATATCGGCAGAGTCGTTGTAATGGCGTGGAATATCCTCGAGCGTAAAAGGAATGTGATGATTTCGCGGAAATCATCAACTCCGCTCGCTTCCGGGTCTAAGGTGATATACATGTTGTGACCCGGGAAGAACTGTCTTTGTTGATCACCTCCGTCATCACCACCTGCACCTCCTGCTCCAGTAACAGCAGCCATATCTGCAACAAACAGGTTAAGTTAGATAAACGTCAAAGCGAATCACAAGTTCGCCTGTTACCATGAGCGAAGTTGTGATCAATTCTGTATAGGCGAAGTTAAAGGTGAGGCCAAGTTGGAAAACAACTTCGCTTCAACTTGAACTTCGTCTGATAATAGTTAAGTAAAATGGTCCAGGCGAAGTTAATGAGAACTTCGCCTAATCACAACATCGCCTCTTAAGATAAACCTCAGGCGAAGTTAAACCTCAGGCGAAGTTACGGATAACTTCGCCTAAACTGTAACTTCGCCGAAATTGAATCGGCAACAGATAGGTTTATCGAACGACGTGTAGATGATGAAATTGGAGATCGAGGACTCCGTAACACATGATTTTATGAAGTTTTATACGTTCAGGTATATTACGAACACGTAATATCAAGTTTGAAAATCGGGTGTTTAGGTTTCAAATAATCGAGGTCACGAAACGGGTCGTATCGACCTGTGATTAACATTAACGACAATGATTATACGAATATGGAACCCTACACACCTTGAATCGGATTAGAATCGAAAAGAATGAACACAGAAGATTGATGAAATAGAATCGATAAGTTCGCCTAGGTTTAGAAAGATAAGTTCGCTGTGAATTTGTAATAATGATACTGTTTGACTTTAAAACTTCTTTATATAGGGCCACAGATGTACCGGCGAAGTTGTGGATAACTTCGCCTATAAGGCGAAGTTATGCATAACTTCGCTGATATTAAAATTTTTCAAAACAAACCCCATAATTTGAACAATTTGCAATTAAGTTTTAAAACATCCTTTTAAAGCGTTAAATGAAACGATCAAGACCAAGTAACCAGGTATAAAATCAAACAATTACAAAAGTAACAAAAATTTGAAAAATTAAAGTACACGGGATCAAATTTCAGTCTCGACAGGGACTACCATGTTTTAGAAAAGATCCGAACAGGAATCATACTAATTTCGTGACTGTCACACAGATCCGTGTTCAGCTGTATTATGACATAAAGAAACAGGTTGTAAGCAGGTAATCTACTTAAGATGGTTTTCATCATTTCTGTGATACGAGTTAGGTTCAATTAAGCTCAAAACTTAAGTGGGCAACAACTCAGAGATTATGATGCCTCCTATCTATTCTCAAGGCGTATTTGGCTTTCCCCAAGTCACCCCGAATTGACCTCGACCCGTAGTGTCTGATTAAGTAGTAATTACTCTTCGATCTTAGACTCTGCTTCCCGTTCATCTTCTTGTGTCTTGATTGATAATCATTACCATTATGAACTCTAGAAATTGACTTTTTTTTTTTTTTTTTTTTTTTTTTTTTTTTTAATCTAACATGTATATACACAACTTTAAGTAAAAAATAACTGCAAGTCCCGAATCTGGATCACTGCAGCGTCTTGACACGCTGTCTTCACGGGAATCAGAACACTCACGGGCTCGTGTATGACTGGGTAATCGCTTTTCTGCCTATCATTCGGAAAGATATGTATGAAGACAAGCACAACTCTTAAGGAGTTTCCACAAAAAATCGAGTAGATTTAGTTAGTATCACGTCTACTTTTACGCACCATAAAAAGCTACCATGACATACAATGACTGTTCTAACGTCTTTTATGCCTAATAACTTCACTAGTTAAGCACACATAATCAGTATATCTATCACTTTCCAAGGTTAGATCAATTTTCTGTTAAACATAGTAAAGGTACTTCTTACGAAGTAGTAGACTTGAAAAATAATTTCATCTCTCGAAAAGAAAGAAAAAAAAATTTTAACATCAATCGCCCCGACCAACTCAAAGTCTTCAGGTAAACGGCTATCCCGAAGATCCAATGGATCAGCTGGACCGACCACATACAAGTATGTGTCCTTCTAACTAAGTATGATCGACTAATTTTCAACGAAAGAATAAAAACACATCATAAACCGCCCCGGTAACTCTCAGTCATCTGGTTAATGGCTATCCTCATATTCTACAAGTAGAAATGAGGACCAAACATATCCTAAGACATGTCCTTCAAACTGAGGCAACCGACATAATTCTAAGCGATAGTGATGTTTTTTTTTTTTTTTTTTTTTTTTTTTTTTTTTTTTATATAACACAAACACAAAGCATGGTTACTCGGGATTGATCATCCCATTCAGCTCAACAAGGTTTTGAAATCTAGTTTTGTCAAACGCTTTCGTGAACAAGTCAGCGAAATTATCTAACGTGTCAACCTTTTCGAGCTCAATCAGTTTCTTCTCAGCACAATCCCGTATAAAATGATGACGTATGTCAATATGTTTAGTTTTACTGTGCTTCACGGGATTGTTAGTTACTGAGATAGCAGCTGTGTTATCAATGCAAATAGGAGTAAGTGAGAAATTCAGACCATAGTCGCGCAACTGTTGTTGAATCCAAAGAACATGGGAGCAGCAGTTGGATGCTGCCATGTATTCTGCTTCACAGGTTGAAATTGCGACTGAAGTCTGCTTCTTGCATTGCCACGACACCAATCTGCCACCAAGAAACTGACATCCACCAGTTGTAGATTTCCGACTCTGATTGCACCCTCCATAATCAGAATCTGTGTAAGCGACTAGCTCCAAGTCTCCTCCTCTCGGGTACCACAACCCCAGCTTCGGTTTGCCCTTGAGATACCGCAGTATCCTCTTCGCACCCTTCAAATGAGATTTTTTTGGGTTTGCCTGAAAGCGTGCACAAAGACAAACAGCAAACATTATATCAGGCCTAGAAGCAGTTAAGTACATTAAAGAACCTATAATAGCCCGATATTGGGTTGGGTCCACGTCTGCATCGTTGTCTGAATCAGCACCCAATTTGTGATTGACGCAGACTGGAGTATCATATGGAGTGCTGTCCTCCATCTTGAAGCGTTTGAGAACATCATGGACATACTTCGTCTGATGAATGAACATCCCGTCTTTCTTCTGATCAACCTGCAATCCTAAAAAGAAAGTTAGTTCACCCATAGCACTCATTTCAAATCTCTTCTTCATGACGGCCTCAAACTCCTGACACATGGCGACCTTTGATGCAGCAGAGATAATGTCGTCCACGTAGACTTGCACCAGCAGGAAGTCGCTTCCTTTTCTCTTGAAGAACAACGTGCTATCAATCTTACCTCTTTCAAACTCATTCTCAAGCAAGTAATCGGATAACGTTGAGTACCAGGCACGAGGTGCCTGATGTAGTCCATACAGCGCTTTACTTAGCTTGTACACGTGATCGGGAAAGTCAGGGTCAGGAAAACCCGGAGGTTGCTCAACATACACAACCTCATCGACTTTACCGTTTAGAAACGCACTCTTCACATCCAACTGAAAGACCTTCATCTCCTTATGAGCAGCAAATGCCAAAAACAGCCGAATGGCTTCTAATCTTGCCACAGGAGCAAACACCTCATTGTAATCAATCCCCTCTTGTTGATTAAAGCCTTTAACAACCAGCCTCGCCTTGTTCCTGATAACAACCCCTTTCTCATCTCTCTTACATTTGAAGACCCATTTTGTGCCTATCGCATGCACATTCCTTGGTTTTGCAACCAAGTTCCATACTTCCATTTTCTTAAACTGAGCTAACTCTTCTTGCATGGCTTCGACCCACGAGCTGTCCTTAAGAGCCATTTGATAGTTCTTTGGTTCAATCTGGTTGATAAAGCAGGTGTACAAGCACTCGTTGATTATGCCTGATTCTTTAATGCTTGTGTAAACACAGGTGTGCTCATTCAAGCTTTGTCTTGTTTGTACACCGGCGGACGGATCACCTATCACATTCTCCAACGGGTGATTTTTGTGAATTCTCGTAGTCGGAACCGAACTGACATTTAGATTATCTTCCAAGTTCGAAGATAGCTCATCCATGGTTGATTGATGTTGAGAGTGAAACGGATTGATGAATTCCTCTTCAGTAGAGGCAGCAGGGGTATTGACAGCATTTGACGAGGAAGGCTGACATTCATCATACTGTGGTCTTTGCACCAAAGTGTCTTCCTCATCGCATATCATCTTCGTAGCAATTCGTTCCTCATCTTCTGCAAAATCCAAATAAGGCATGTTAAAAGATTTAAAAAGTCTATCATAGTCAAAAACCCCAGCGGGTCCTGTGCTTGGTTTTGGTGATTTGTAACTTGTGATATCAGTGTTACACACCACCTCAACCTTGCTGGTCGATGTATTAAAGATCCGTCTGTTGGGTGTCCCAACAACGTATCCGACTAAGATTCCTTCGTCGGCTACTTCACCAAATTTTGAATTGGTCTTTAATATCGAACACGGGGACCCGAATGGTTCAAGACCACTCAAGTTGGGCTTTCTCCCATGCATTAGTTCATAACAGGTTTTATTTAATCTTTTAACAGTTAACACTCTATTAAGGATATAACAGGCTGTTGCAACAGCTTCAGCCCAAAACACCACAGGAAGTTGCGAATCAGCCAGCATGGTTCTGGCTCCTTCAATTAAAGTTCTGTTCTTCCTCTCAGCCACTCCATTTTGTTGCGGAGTATACGGTGCGCTGTATTGGTGTTCAATCCCCTTCTGTAGGCAGAAGATCTCCATCTGATAGTTCTTGAACTCAGTCCCATTGTCACTCCTGATGTATTTAACTCTTTTTCCCATAATGTTCTCAACTTTGGTAATCAAATTTATTACCATCTGAACAGTTTCATCCTTCGACTTCAGGAAATATACCCACGAGTATCGAGAAAAATCTTCAGTAATCACCAAGCAGTACGATGTTCCCCCTAGACTTTTTACATTCACTGGACCAAAGAGATCCATGTGAAGTAGGTCTAGGGTACTGACAATTGAATTGACCTTCTTGGTGAGATGGGATTTCTTGTGTTGCTTTCCCTTCTTGCATGATAAGCATTTGTCTTCGAAGTTGAAATTCTTCAAGGGAACCCCCAACACAAGCCCATTTTTGACAAGGTAGTTCATCTTACGAAGATGAATGTGCCCCATTCTCCTATGCCATAATTCGGATTCTGGTTCAGTCGCTTTCGACAAAAGACACGATTCTTCAGTGGCCATTTCAGTAGACCTCATATCCATGATATACGTATTCTTCACTCTTGGAGCCTTCATCACAATCCAGTCCTCTGGTATCTTAAAACCAGGATACAACACTATCGCCTCATTCTTCGTGAAATGCACGGTATAATCCTTGTCACAGATCTGCGAAACACTCAGCAGATTGTGCTTCAGTTCTTCAACAAAGTTAACTTTCTCTAGCGTCATCTTCCCGTTAGTCACAGTCCCAATTCCTGTGATCTTTCCACCGCTCTCTCCTGCGAAACTCACTCTACCACCTTGAACAGGTTTCCAGTCTTGTAACAATTTCTTGTTACCCGTCATGTGCCGGGAACAGCCGCTATCCACAACCCATTGATTGTTGGCAGCCCTGTTCAACTGTTCCTGCACGATTAAAGCAGATTATTAGAATCTTGGGACCCAAGACCTCTTGGTCTTGGGTCGATACATCCCGTACCTTGGCTGTCCAAAGTTAGTATCATAATCATTTCTGTGAGTCCTAACAGGATACCTTCTTGTGGATTGTCTATGAGGCCATCCAAACCGTCTTGAATTAAATGAATTATTAGATATGGTTTGGGTGTTACCAGTGAAAAACTGAGATCTATTTCTTTGAAAACCTGGATTAGTCCATTTTCTGAAATTCGATGGGTTTTCAGTTTTATCATTAAATTAATTACTGTTAGCTCTTTTCTCAGATTTTAAAGGCCTCACACCTCTGAATTTTTTCTTCAGAGGGCAATCAGCAACAAGATGTCGTTGTTGATTACATCTAAAACAACACCTGTTTTCAACTTTCTTATCAAAAGTTGTCTTAGATGTTGAGGCTGTATTACTGCCCGTTTGTCTCACATATGGTGGGACATACGGGTTTAGTGGAGACTTCTTTTCAGATGTTTTCTTTTTCTCTCCACTCTTTGGTAACACTTCCTCTTGATTTGTCTCACTCGACTCAGAGGATTTGTCCGAGTTAGATGAGACAGAACTCGGAGCAGAAATCTTAACACTTGCGACAGGCTTACTAACTTCTTGTTCTTTAGTAGTAACTGGAACTGGAACTGTCTGACCATAGTCAACATCGACAGATTTCTGATTACTAGGGTTATAAGTGTAATTATGATTGAAAGGTGGTGGAACTTCATGATAACCAATTCCTCCCCTTTTTGGGGAACCTTGATCACTAACGAGGTGATCAAGTATAGCGGAGGAATTTCTGAATTGCTCCAGTTTCCTGTTAAGTTCCACCACTTTTACCTGGTGATCAGCTATCTGTTTTTCTCTTTCAGCTATTAGTTTGGTTTTTTCTTCTAGAACCTCATAGCTAAGATCAATCATTTTAATTTTTTCAGCAAGCTTTGCTTTAAGACTTTTAATATCTGTTTCACTAGCTTTAATTTTTACTTTGTAACTATTTTCTCTAGCTTTAGTGAAATGATGATCTTCTTTTAAAGTTTTATATTGCGCATCCAAACTAACAAACTGATCAGTTAGAGTTGTCAGTTTTTCAGACAGATGTTCACACTTAGTACAAGGGAGTTCGGTACTTACCTCGGAGAGCTGGTCTGCTACATCTGCCATGTACGCTTCATTTTCGCCAGTTCCCTTCTCACTATCTGCATTTTCGATGTTTGCCAAGTTGGCCTGTTCAAATACTTCTTCAACATGCAGATTCCAGTTATACTCCTCGTTCTGTCTGGAAATCATGGCTCTATAGTCATTACCACTACCACTTTGCTGTGTAGATCTGTTCTGACTGCGTTCTACACGTTCATTCTTGCATTCTTTTGCAAAGTGGCCATTCTGTTGACAGTTATAGCAGCGAACCTTCGTCTTATCAAACCCTGGCCTCTCACCGACAAACTTCCTGCCAGTCTTCTTCATGAACCTCTTTACCCTTCTCACTATCATGGCCATCTGCCACTGCAGATCCATCTCCTCCAGATCATCAGCATCGATCTGGTCATAGTCTTCATCCAAAACTGCAGGATCAACGATCTTACCCTGAATGTAGTTCTCATACGAAGCAATAAAAGATGCATAGAGAGCAAACTGCTGTTCAGCAGATTTGACACTCATGGGCATCTTCGAGTAGTTGTTGTTTGAAACACTTGGGGAATAACTACTCTTGGTCGCTTGAGGTTGAGAAGCATTTGACCCTCCGGCTACATAGCACACATCACCGTTCATGTTGAGAGATACATGTCCCTCATGTGTTGAGCTCGCGCCTGACTCTCCCTTAGAGTAATAAGCAGATGATTCCGTTTTCGAACTTGATCCTGAGTTAACCTTTGCCCCATACATACCCGGATCTTGAACCTGATCGGTAGGAGTCTCCTTTCGTACCATATTCAGTTCAAACGTTCTTAGCTTGTTAACTGCTATCTCAAGGTCATAGTCAGCAAAGTCTTTATCTTCTCTCATCAACACTGTATACATCTCCCATTTGGTGGGAGAGCATCAAGAAGCTTCTCAACAATCTTATCTTCTTTGTATGCAATTGAATAGTTGCTGAGTTCAGTCATCAGATGATAATATCTAGTGATGATATCATCAAGTGATTCATTTTTCAGATACTTGAAGATCGAGAATTGGGTTTTTAGAAGTTTAATCTTCGAAGCACGAATTCCCACATTGCCCTCAAAACGGTTTTCAAGAGATTTCCAAAGCTCTCTAGCAGTCTTGTACTTTCTGAATGTGTGCAGAATCTCTTGTGGAAGAGCCATTGTAATTGCTGCATGAGCTTTGCTTTCGGCTTCATACATTTTCTTCTCTTCATCTTCCATCTCTTTGTACTTCTTGATCTGATCACGACCTTCATACCAGTAGTAGGTGGAATGTAACCATCTTGTATACACACCCACATCTTGGCATCTTGATACTTGACATATTGTTCAAAACGATCTTTCCATGCTACATAATCCGTTTTCTTAAGCATCTTGGGTGCCTTTGTAGCCGAACCTGCTTCTACTTCCATCTTTACCAGTTCAGTAATGTTTATCGAAGACATCTTTCTCAAAACTCAAAGAAATCCGAAAATCAAAAATTTTATTTTCAAACAGCTCTGTAGGCGAAGTTGTGGATAACTTCGCTTAAAGCTTAACTTCGCGTGAATTTGTAACGTCGCTCACTTTCTTAAATTCGCCGGATTGGCGAACTTGAGAATAACTTCGCTTAAGTTGAGCGAACTTGGGAGGTAGGCGAAGTTGAGGGTAACTTCGCTTAAGGTAAGCGAACTTGAAGAGGTAGGCGAAGTTGTGGATAACTTCGCTTAACCTTATATCTTCGCCGAAACCCTAGTAACAGTGAAGGCAACTTCGCCTGATGAACACGAAGTTTCTGCAGATTAGATTTCTGGGTTTTTCGAGGTTTGTGAAGGTGTTATGGGTTGTTTAAGCTTGTAGGAGATGAGTATGACACAAAAGCTCAGAAAACTCGTCCCGCGAATAGTCGAACGGAACGATTTCTATACCCGCGTGATAATCCCGAACCACACAATCGAGCAAAAGCTCTGATACCAATTGTAGGTTCCCAGCCGGATCTACACGAGATATCACGTTCTACGTAGGTGCGGAATCCCTACGTAAGACGTTACGAGTATAGAAAACAATACGGTTAACACACGATACGATAATCAAACACGTTGTATACCAACCTTAAACACGTGATACGAAGATCACTTGATTACAGACTCTCTCTCTCGAATACAAAAACTCGTAATCTATTAACTGATCGATATTAAGCCGTAACAGATGGCTTATATAATCACGACAACTTCGCCTGGCATGTTCAGGCGAAGTTGTCACTAACTTCGCTTGTCTAACAAGTTCGCCCATATCAGCGAACTTGTTAGCAACTTCGCTTATACAAAACATAAAACATTACAAACACGATTACAGACACTAGACACTGAACTACTGACATCATGCACCAACAGTCATTTTGACAAAGAATGTGATAAGCCTAAAAAGGAGTATACCGGTCCCAGAAAACAAGATCAAAACTCATCGAGAAAGAGTGGTAGTGATGCTGGAAAGTCTTCTGGAGGTAAACCTTCGTCTTCTGGATCTCAAGCAATGTTATCTAACGTAGATGGAGATGACTGGTCACAAAGGTTATTATATGGTAACAATCAAGCAAATCTTGCAATGTTTGGGTTTCCTGAGTACTTTCAAGATGTAAGTGGAAGTGAAATTTCTTCTGATGCTAATACTGAGTCTGATTCTGATGATTCAAGTGAAAAGCTTCCATCTACTTTCGCTTGCATGGCAAGGATCAGTGATTCAACCATTTCTGCTTGCATGGCTAAACAAAATGAGGTTAGTAATTCTACTCATGTGTTGTTTGTGAGACCAATAAGTCTAAGATAGATGCCTTGAAACTTCAAAATGATAATTTGCTAAAAGAGATTGTTTCATTAAAAGATAATTATAGGCAATCCTTGAACTCTCAAATGAATTCAAGAGAGAAAATTGAATCTTTAACTATAAGTAATCATGATCTTAAAGCTGAGTTGTCGGTGAAAATGACCATCAATGATAAAAAATTTCAAGAAATCTTGAAACATAGATAAAAAATAATCGAGCTTGAAAATGAGGTTCTTGATTTAAAGAATAAATTGGGTAAATTCAGAAACTCTTCCTTTTTGCTAAATGAAATAATTAAAGTATCTGGTAAGCAAAAAGTTCAAAGAAAGGAATTGGTTTTGTTGAGATTCCACCACCTTTTCATAATGATTACAAACCAAATCCTGTTTCTAGACAAGAAGAGGATGTGATTGTTAAAGAATCTGTGATTCCTAAAAAGACAAAACCAGTTAAACCTGAAAGTGTTAAAGCCCAACCTTTATTTCAGAAACCTCATATTCAAAGCAACAAAGTTTTTGTTGAAAATGTTGACAAAGTTATCATTGAGGATGTGTTCGAACCTGAAATCATACACAAGAACAAGAACATTCCAAATTCAAATCACATACTTTGTGAATCTCATGAATTTGAGGAGGCTGTGTATGGTTCGCACACAACCAACGTGAAACAAGATACTCATGTTAATGTCAAACCAGTAACGGCCAAGAAACCAGAAAAACCCAAAATTTCTGATAAGGATTTGATGCGTTTTATAAATCCAACTGTTTCCAAGCCATCTACTGGTAGAGTATTTAAGTTAAAGGGGATAGATACGATGTTCACAGAGAAAGACATTCCAATAAGTATCATTAAACCAAAACTTATTGAGAGTGTATTTCACAATGAAACTTCCAAGATTCAAGATCTTGAACGTCGATATGCTCAAGCAAAAACATCAGCTTCATCTGATCCATTGACTAAAGAAAAACAAGTTTTAAAACAGGCTAAGAAAGTTCAATTTGTGAAGTCAACTGGAACAGATACGTTGAAAAGTTTTTCAAACTGTTCTAATTTTGATTTCTACTTGAAAAAGAAATCTGAGTTATCTGATGATTTTGCTAAGAGCATGACCAAAAATGTGAGTAATCATTCATCCTCTGTGTCACATGTTCCGACTAATTCTAAACATCATCATGTTGACATGCAAAGCTGTTTCCTTTGTGGTCAACAAGGTCACGTAGTAAGAAATTATGGCCAGAAGAACTATCAGAATCTTCATCCTTTTATCAAAAACCATTCCAAAACGGTTCCTTTGGTCAAGTAGATTCTGAAACGACCTGTGTCGTATGCTGATGATACTCATATTATGTTTTCTAATGTGCATCCTCGAAAAGTTATTCATGTGAATGAAACTCATGGTTCTGTTAAACCAAAGTTTATTCCAACTGAACCATTATGCAAAAATGTTAATTCAAATGTAGTTCAAGCTGCGTATCTAAGACGAAAGTCTAAGAAACCTGTAACTTATTCTCAAGTTGCTGAACAACAATTGAATACAACTAAGTTTACCTTTTCTCATGAAAACCAAAAGGTGCCCAAGACTGAGGCCTGGGCTGCCTTTTTGAACTAATCATTTTCGTTTGTGTGTAGGGTACATCCAAGACCATTTCTGGTGAAAACTGGGTCATGGATAGTGGATGTTCTCGTCATATTACTGGAAATCTCGACCTCTTAACAAATGTAAGAAATATTCAAGTGGGTTATGTAGCGTTTGCTGGGAATTCTGGGGTATGATTACACAAGAAGGTGATGTTTCGAATGGGCATATTACATTTGAGAAGGTTAACTATTATGATAAAGTGGACCATAATTTATTGAGTGTGTCACAAATCTGTGACAAGCAATACACTATAGTATTTACAGATAAAGAGTGTCTGATTTTAAAACCGGGTTATGTGATTCCCGATGTCACACCCTCAAAATCCACTAACGGAGTTTTACCGTCAGAGGGTGTGAACTAACAGGATCGGAATCATTAGTTATAATCAAACACCATAAACATGGTTTTCAAAACCATCAAGACATAAAGTCTTAAGTAAAATGCGGAAGCGAAAAGTGTAAAGCAAAATGTTGCGCCACACAGGACGACTTAAAACACAAGTTATCCAGATAAAAATTGAAAAGAAGTTTTAAAACAATGGTGTTCATCGAATGCATGTCCTAAACCGCTCGCCCGCCTCGGCTATCTGAGATAGACATACTAAAAGTGTCAACACAAAGGTTAGTGAGTTCACAGGTTTAAATAATTAAAGCGTTTACGTTTGCGTTTGCGTTTGCGTTTGCGTTTGCATTTGTGTTACCAGATAGTGTTAAGTTAATTATATATCAATAGGTAGTTAACCTATCAAGCATGTATTACTAAGTGTTCGACACCGAAGCTGACTGTTTATCAATTGCCTTGCCACCATGTCAACCATGAACATGGTAATGTGTTAGCCAAGATTACACCCACTCGACCTACAGTCGAGTTTAGAGTTGGGTGGGGTTTGTCAAACCCAGTAGTACTACTCAACAGTGATTCACTATTATACAAATATTAACCGGTTCGATGTTATGAAGGACTTTGGTTGGTTTGTTTGTCACTTAGCCTTACAAGTGATATATAAAAACTAACAAAATCTACAGCGTTGGAGTATGTTATCTCCCCCTAATAAAAGCGTTTAAAAAGAGTAAAAAGGGGACGTGAAACTCACTGTTTGCGAAGATAACCAAAAAGATCTGAGAAAGGTGTGCGTCACAGAAAATCCTCACTAGTGTTCTAAAAACAAAACGAGATTTTCTAAGTATTGAACTACGAGTGAGTCCCTAGACTCAACACATACAACTTATGCATGAAATGCGTTTCGTGTTTCGTTTGTGAAATAAGTGCGACTCGACAAACACATTGGTGATAAGTTACACATGTGAACAAGTACTTAAGTATCAAGTATTAACATCGTTCATTACTAGCAAATATCCCCCACAAGGGCAATTTGGTCAAAACATAGCAAACATCAATCCGTTATGCACTTTTCATGATAATTCAGTAATTCAGCAGCTAAATTGTCCAGGCATATCACAATGATCAAAACATCACAACAAACACACATAAATCATTATCATGCGTAACAGAATGTTATTTGTTGTTCCCGATTCATGACAAATCCAATTAATGCAAGAACAATTGGGTTAGATTCCTAACTCAAAATATTAACTTCCAGAAGTGAAACCAACCCATTTGGTCTTGTAGTTTATGAGATATACTAATTTCAAAAAAGCCTAACAGCAGGTCTCCCGAATCAGCCTTGCACAACAGTTTTATAAAATAATAAAAACTAACTTTTATACGTCCAAAATTTACAAAATAGGACTTTTTAGAAACTAGAATCGACCTAGTATATTATAGAATCAACAAGCACCTCAAAACATGTAATTAACATCAAGTTACAGTCGTTTCAACATGAAGTTAAGAACCTGTCCAGCATCAGTTTTCATTAAAACTCAACAAACTAATAACCTTTGCACTAACAATCATGCATGTAACCCTGACTCATCATCAATCATCAACTTTTAAGATATAGGGTTTTGATTAACATGTTCAATCATGCAATTAAATCAATAGAATAGACTAGAGAGGATGCATTTTACCTAGCTAGCACCTTCAATTCTTCAAACAAGCTTGGAAATTATTTTGTATGTGTGTGTGTGTGTGGGTTTACGGTCGACAGGGGAGAGAGGGGAGGGAGAGTAGCCGTTAACAAGGATGGGGGGAATTAGGGTTGGGATAATTAACTTGTTTAAGTATTTGACATGTTACACTTTGCCCCCTAACCTTTTAGTTCACTTAGTTCTAGCACAAACAAGTCTATTTCATCCATAATAAAATTGTTATTCATGCAAACATGAAGTCACATATGAACATAACACGTAATTATACGAAGTAATTGTTTATAATATTCATCATTTGTTCACCAACGGTTTGAGTCGACTCGTATGTGTTTCGGTGAAATTCCGAAAGACTACTTGTGTAGTGATTGTTAAGAGTCATTTAAAACCCTAACATAAATGTAATGAGATATGCGTTACAGTTCATGTGATCTTAAATTTGAATTAACGGAGTTCGGATTAACGAAGTTAACCTGACATTGGCGAGTGTCACACCCGAGGACATGGTTGTCATGCGATCACCTCGATCAAATGATATTTATGTCTTGAATATGAGTTCTAAAGTATCAACATCGATCGAAACATGTTTTATCTCGAAAGCAACCGAGAAAGACTCTATTCAATGGCATCGTAGAATGGGCCACATTCATGTTCGTAAGATGAACTATCTAATGGCAAATGACTTAGTTGATGGCGTGTCTTTGAAAAATTTTAAGTTATCCGATCACTGTGTTGCTTGCAAAAAGGGCAAACATAAGAAGAAGTCACATCCCTCTAAGTTATTAAATTCCATTGATACTCCACTTGAGTGACTTCATATGGATTTGTTCGGTCCAGTGAATCGTGCGAGTATTTCTGGAGATTGGTATTGCCTGGTAGTTACTGATGATTACTCACAATACTCATGGGTTTTGTTTATGAGTTTGAAAGATCAAACACCGGTTCTCGTTCAAAATTTAATCACTAAGATCGAATCACTATACAAACAGAAAGTAAGGAGAATTCGAAGTGACAATGGTATTGAATTTAAAAATACTGTATTGGATTTCTTTTGTTTACAAAAGGGAATTCATCGAGAATACAGTGCCCCATATGTACCACAACAAAACGGTGTTGCTGAACAAAAGAATAGAAAATTGATTGAAGCTGCTAGAACGATGCTCGCTGATTCAAAGCTTCCTGTCCAATTTTGGAATGAGGCGGTGAATACTGCTTGTTATACACTTAATCGAGTTCTAACTGTTAAGAGACTCAAGAAAACAAGTTATGAGCTGCTGAATAATCATAAACCTAATTTAAAGGACTTGGAACCATTTGGGTGTCCTTGTACGATGTTGAAAATGGATGTGGGAAAGTTTGATGAAAAAGTCATTGAAGGATATTTCTTGGGTTATGCTTCTCCTAAGAAACGAGTATTTAAAATCACGTCTGGTTGTGTTGAAGTATGGTACCATGTGGACTGTCAAAAGTACACTACTCCTTCTCAAGGGAAAGGTCCCGACTGGATGTTTAACTATGATGGTTTATTCAATTCATTTACTCCAACAACTGATCAACCGGATGAAGATTTAGTCCGTGCTTATTTTGAAGAACAATTGGTAGTTCCAAGATTTGCAAGTTCTAATGATGTTGAAGTACCAATCGTAGCTCCAACAGAAGAACCTGATAATGAGTTTCCAGTTCTCTTCGACAGTGCATCTACTTCATCTGATGACACTCAAGTTGTTGATCAAGTTATCGAATTTGATAGTGATGTTTCATCTCACGATCTGGGTGAACACTACACTAATTTATTTGAAACTGTTGATGTTCCTGAGAATCCTACTCTTAGGATTCATAATTATCATCCGAAAGAGAACATTATTGGAGAACTTGATGCAGGAGTTCAAACACGACATCAAGTTGCTTCTTCAAGTAAGAATAATGTATTGTGTGCTTATGCTGACTTATACTCGTCTGGGATTGTAAATCTTGTTAAATTCACTTGCTTTCTATCCCAAGTTGAGCCAATGACTCCTCGTATGGCACTTCAAGATCCTTCTTGGGTAGAAGCCATGCAATAAGAATTACAACAATTTGCACGTTTGGGTGTTTGGGATCTTATCGACAAACCTGCTAGAGTCAAGAAGGTGATTCCGACTAAGTGGGTATATAAGTGTAAGAAAGACTATCGTGGGGTAATTGTAAGAAACAAGGCACGTTTAGTGGTGCGAGGTTTTCATCAGCACGAGGGTATTGATTACACTGAAGTATATGCTCCAGTTACAAGATTAGAGTCGATTCGAATCTTTTTGGCGTATGCTGCTTACAAAAATATTAAAGTTTATCAAATGGATGTCAAAAGTACTTTTCTCAATGGTGAACTTCATGAGGAAGTGTTTGTTTTACAGCATCCAGGTTTTGAAGATCCTGATTATCCTGTCCGAGTTTACCGATTAAACAAGGCATTATATGGTCTACATCAAGCCCCGAGAGCTTGGTATGGCACGCTCTCCGACCATCTGAGGGATAATGGTTTCAAACGTGGAACTGTTGACTACACTTTGTTTTATAAAAATATTGTTGATGATCTTCTCCTCGTCCAGATTTATGTAGATGACATAATCTTTGGGTCAACAAACGACACATTGTGTAAGGAGTTCGAGAAATCAATGCAAACCAAGTTCGAGATGAGTTCGATGGGAGAGATGAATTTCTTTTTAGGGTTGCAGGTTCATCAATCTGCCAAAGGAATTTTCATTCATCAGACAAAGTATGTGAACGACGTCTTGAGCCGATTCAAGATTACTGCGTGAAAAATCCATTCTACTCCTCTTCCCATGGGTCACAATTTATCACCGGATGAATTGGAGGATACCGTTGATCCGACCCTCTATCGAGCTATGATTGGTTCTTTAATGTATCTAACTTCTTCTCGACCCGACATAATGTTTGCTGTTTTTTTATGTGCTAGGTACCAAGCTAGTCCCCGAGTGACTCACCTGGCTGCGGTCAAGCGTATTATGCAATATCTAAGGGGAAATCCTGACATCGGGTTATGGTATCCCAAAGATGATACTTTTGATCTTACCGATTATTCAGACTCAGACTATGGAGGATGCAAGATTAATTTCAAGTCTACCACATCGGGATGTCAATTCTTAGGAAGTCGGCTTGTTTCCTGGCAGTGTAAGAAGCAGACAACGGTCTCCACTTCAACCGCCGAAGCTGAGTATGTTGCAGCCTCGAGTTGCTGTTCCCAGGTTTTGTGGATACAACAACATCTTCGCGACTACAGTTTGAAGTTTCTTACTACTCCCATTTTAATTGCTAATTCTGCTGCTATTAGTATCACCAAAAATCCCGTACAACGTTCTAAAACGAAACATATCGAAATTCGATATCATTTCATACGGGATTGTTATGAAAAGAAGTTAATTGACCTTGAGAAAATACATACTGATTTTCAGAATGCCGATCTATTTACCAAAGCCTTTGATAAAACGTGTTTTCATTTTTTGCTTGGTTTAAATGGATTGAAGACCCTCGCTGATATTCTGAAACTAGGATGATTATTTGTCTTTTCTGTTAATTTTAGTTTAACATTTTATTTTGTTTTTAGGTTTTGGGGTTGAAACATAGAAAATACAAAAATATTGTGCGTTTCGTTTGTATAGATAAAACCCAAAAACATCTTAAAATTTGAAAAATCAAAAAGATTGTGTTTTTTAGTTTGATCTTTCTTGAATTTATTTTGAAAAACCAAAAACATCTTAAAATTTGAAAAATCCAAAAAGATTGTGTTTTCAATTTGTACAGAAAATTTTGAAAAAGTCAAAAAGATTGTGAATTTCCTGTTTATAAAGAAAAATCCGAAAAGACAAAAAGATTGTGTTTTTAGTTTGTAAAGAGTAAAACCAAAAAAGTTTTTGCTTACGTTTGCTGAAAATTATGTCATTTACTTCTGTTTGAAAGACATATACTTGTATATGTTTGGCCATGATAATTTCTTATAAATCTTCGGGATATCCATTTACCTGATAATGGAAAGTATTTGGGGTGTTCGTTAAGCTTTTTACTTTATTTTTAGCTGAAAATTATGTCAGTTATTTAAGTTTGTGAAGCATGCCTGCATGTTTTGGTCCTGTTATCTACGTGTAGCTTGACATGATAGCCATTAATTTATGAACTTAAATTAACTGGGGCGATTAAATTTGTTTATGCTCCTCAAAATTTTGAGTTTTTGAAGCAAAAAGAGAAAATGATAGTACATTGACTATTTGACCCCAAATCCAGAAAGAAATAAGCTTAAAAGACTGAGTGTTTAATCATTGGTGCATTGATAGGTCTTAAACAAGCTGTTAGAGTAAAGTAAGTGATACAAACCTAAAGAAAAGCCAAATTGAAAGAGGTGTTAGTCTCTAGCAAAAGTCTCGGTGAGGATGGCAGAAATGTAATAACCGGTCATACTCAAGCCTTATAGTTGTTGAACAACCAAAAATATAATAAAGCAAATAACAAGCGTTAGGATTCTGGACACTATGAGTCTTTATGCAGCTTAATCATCTGGGTATTCATCAACATGAATATTTCATTCGCTTTTAGAGCAAACCCAAAGTCATTAAACTTGATCACTGCTGTACTTCGTACAATCCAAATTACTGACTTGATCAAAATCCGCTGTTAGTCATACAATTGTTCCTCCCTTGCGCGCGTCTCAATACCAATAAGAAACGGACCCCAGGGGATACAATGTATGTAAGCCGACAGATGGACTCGTGCATACTCACTCACAGTAAAGGAAACTCGATGCATTGCTCAAATATTCTTAAATCTTCAAAAATTTTGATCAACACTATAATGGTTTAAGTCAAGTTGGGGTGATTTGGCAAAAATCAAATTAAGCTTGAACCAAGATTAGGGGCTGATAGTTTCTGATATTCTGTGCGCTAATTAAACACTAAATCATATCACAAAAATGCTTGAAGGCTTGTTATAAGATTTAAGTGGACAACAATATCAATGACCGACTTAATGCCTGTCATAATATCGCTGAAATATAAAACTGTGATGAAAGGACATTTTGGTCAATATGATTCTCTGCTCAAACTCAACAAAAACACAAAAAATATGTACGGTTTTTGAAAATCATAGAAAAACACAAAAAGCTTGCCTATTTCTTAGTTCGGATATTTTTGTAAATACATTCTTTAATTTTTTACAAAATACCAAAAATATTTTATCTTTTTATTTTACATAGTATTTCTTAGTTCGGAATAGTATTTATGTTTCAAACATGTGAAACGTTTTAAGTTATTTGGTTATCGAGATAAAGGTACTCGCTAATCCCTATAAGTTATATAATCAATTTAAGTTGATTATTTATTTAATTAATTTATTTATTTAAATGATTTATTTGGTTATTTTAATTTAAAGTTAAAATTTAATTAAGAATAATTCGTTATTTATGGATAACGAATAAGGTTGTTCTAACTAACTACATCCTAGTTCGTTCCCTAATTCGCTTCCGCTCTTTGTAACGAAGCACACCTAGTTCGTTAGGCATATTTAACGAATCAAGACACGAATCAAACCTAATTCGTTATACCACGTGTTCAGTTCGAGTAACAAATCAGCTGATTCGTTATTTCAAATTTCAAACGAATTAGTCTGATTCGTACATTGGGAAGCGTGTAAGGACAGTGTATAAAGGACGGCGTGCAACAAACCGTCCTTCACTATTCCTTCATCTTCCTTACACCTAAAGTCACCATGTTCAAATTTTTCCAAATTTTTCGACCTTCGAAATTCAGACTTTTGAGTATACCACTGTGTTCATAAGGTAAAGATGATCACATCTTTGTGATTTTCGTCAAAAATGACAAAGATTTGCTATGTTAATTATGAGTTTTTGATATCGGGTTTTAAGGTTTATGAAAACCTTTATCTATTCGATTGTTAACCTGTTAAATAATCTGGTTTTGAGTTCATTGCACTCGGATTGTATTTCCAAGACCCTTGGTGGTCTTTAATCTTTGTTTGATTGATTGATTGCCGGGTTAATGTAAATGTTTATTATCGGGTGTTTACTATTTGGTTAGAACCCTAATTTACCTAACTTATATCGTGAGGTTGAACCTCAAATCGACATCATTTACTTCGCATTGGGTTTCTGAGATCTTTGCGACCGTAGAATCGATGATTCAACGATGATTATGGAATAATTGATACTGAAATCATTATGTTTGACTTTCAGTGTTCTTGTTAATTTTGACTTTGACTATGAGGGTCAAAGATTAAGTAAAATTTTGACCATTCGTTAACCTTTGCGAATTGGAACTCCTCAGTGTCCAATTCCTTAAGGATTCACACAAATTAGATTAGCGAATTGTCTACTTAACAAATCAAATGTGGATTCGTCAATTTGAAACGAACTAGAAGTTAGTTCGTTATTATTTAATAGTTAATTCGCTTGTTCTTCTTCGTTAACTTATTTACTTGATAGCGAATCAATTGATTCGTTATATTTCTGTAACGAATCAGATTGATATTTTTACAAATGACATTTCAAAATTCATTTTTTAATTAATTTAATTTAACTAAGTATTGTAAATTAATAAAATATTCCAAAGGTCTAAACGCGTCGATACATCAATTACACACGAAATCTAAAATTAAATACACTGCCTATTGATAGATATGTATAAGTGCCTAAAGTATATTAACCCTTCACATTACTTATTTTTGTCTATATTTATTCAGTATAATGGCCGATCAAATGGATCAAGACCCACCCGCTGCTCCCTAAAAACAAGAACAACCTCAAGAACAAGCTGAAGTTCAGTTGCTACCATATGTCAAGAAGCACAACATATGTGCTTATGTTGATCCAGATGTTGCTGACGTAGCTATGTTTGGGGATGTATTGGCATTTTTACGACGTTCAGTGATACACTATGCAATAACTGCTCGACCTACTGTTTATCGGAGCATTATTAGGCAGTTCTGGAATACTGCTGCGTTTGTTGAAGTCGAGAATCACATTCAAGCCACTATCAACCAAACTACTATAACAATGGACGTTGAAGTAATTCGAAGGGTGATTCGGTTTGGGGACAATGATGATAACCCAAGTGAGTTCGACAAAGAGTTAATCAAGGGTTTGTTTACACGTGTACGTTATGGTAGGGATATTGAAGATTCCATGTTTAACAAGAATGGATTGTGCCCACCTTACAAGTATCTTTTACACGTACTGATTCATTGTTTGGGTGGTCGTAAAGGTGGATTTGATGAATGCCATATCAGTTTGCAATCGGCATTTGTGGCTCTTATTCTCAATAAACCATTTAACTTCTCATAACTGGTCTTCGATCATTTGAAAGAACAAGTTCAGCAAACGGCTCAGAAGAAGTTCTTAATGAATCCACGATTTCGGCAGTTGATAATTCAAGACTTGATACCAAACTTGGTGATTGATCGAACATTAGTGGATGATGTTCTTGACTTAGAACACATGAAGGCCGACACTGTGTGTAGAATGACGATCTATCGTAAGGAGAGGCCACGGGACAAACATATGATTGGTCATATTATTAACCCTAATTATGAATGTCTTCCCGAGGATCGCTGGATCCATGATTACTCGGATTCCAAGCGTGAGGGAGGAGAAGGTGGGAACGATGGAAATGATGGTGATGATGGCGGAGATGGTGGACATGATGGTGCTGGTGATGCAGCTCTTTAAGAACAACAAGCTGCAGTCGAAGCCGCGTTAGCTGCCACAATTGCAGCTCAACGTGAACGGAAACGAAAGGGTAAAGCACCAGCTTCTGAACTTCCAGCCAAGAGACGTGTATAAGCTGGAGCTGGTGTAATTATTGGTGTTCCACCACCTCGTCAGACAGACATGCTATTGAACCTGCTACACTTGTATGAGAATCAGATGTCTGCTGACTGCCTGAATCAGGAACGCCTCATGGAGAATCAAAAGAAACTGATGGGATATGTCTCTTTCTGCCAGAAAGAAACGAAAGCCCTACGTGAGATTGTTACGTCTCAGGGGGTGAAAATAAAAGAGCAGGAGGAACTTATCCTACAATTAACTTGTAAGGATGATGCACTAAAAAGACTCAAGAATGATGATTAAAATCCTGATGAGTCTGGTGCTGGTGGTGAGATGAAACAAGCTCACGACTCATCTACAGGTACAGGTACTAGTGGTGGTGGTGATTCAGATAAGCAGATTATTGTTCATCAAGACTATACAGCTGCCAAACCTATCGAGATGATTGAAGCTGATACAGTCATATTTGTTGATGGATCGGGGATGGTTAGGAGTACAGTGAACAGGAATGAGATCGAGGTTGGTCAGTTTGTTGAGTGAGCCATAACACGAGAGTAGATTTCATTACTGCTTGGTCTGAATGACGAATAGTTAACCGTGTTAGAAACTGAACCTGATGTTGAGGTATTAAACGATGAAGAGATCTTAAATGATCCAACTATTGAGATAAACACGGATTATATTTATGAAAATGAGGAAGTTGAGGTTGAAGACGTCACAGCTGAGGAGTATCCTAACCTGTTTCAACACACAAATGTTGATCAGGGTGCTCCAATATTCACTGAAGAAACAATCAAGACAGCAGAGGATAGGTTGGAAAAGGTATCTAAGGGTAAACAGGTAGCTGATGCAGTATTTGATTCACTTGCAGTCATAACCGATACTGATATTGCTAAGTGGTTCAGCTATAAGAAGGTGAGTAAGATTATCAAGGCGTATCGATATGTTGATCAGGAACAGAAGGAAGAAGCTGCCGCTAGAGCCAAAGCTAATCAAGTGACATCATTCAAGACCGTGTCAAAGGTTAAAGGTGACATCGTTTCTTGGCTATATGATTCTGAACTTAAAGTATGTATTGTGAAATGGGAGAAGGGAATTCGGTACTAAGAGAAGATTATGGACGTTCTTACTTACCGCGTTGGGATGTTCGTACCCTCGCGTGTCGTCCATTTATCAATCGAGGTGGCGACCGGATAGCTGATTGGTTCCATCAACAACTGCTATTCGAGGTCAATTCTGGGTTCAAATTTCTCAAGCCACAAGTTGGTTCTCAAGGTCAAGCCGCCAAAGACCTTGAAGCGGGTGCCGATAAAGATTATGAATCAACACATGCACCGGTCTTTCAACCGCTGGTACTACGACTACCGAACCGGCGAGGCTGTCATTGTCTTGGGAAAGGGTCCGAAGACTGAGCTGATTAAGATTATCGACCGGATGTGGTTGGTTAATTTAACTGAGACCGATAATGACGTGCTGCACAAGAACAAGATTCTGATTGAACGCAATGAAGACTATGATATGGCTATGCAATTCCAACGCGTTGTGCGTGTATGTTATGAGAACGGGATTCATAACTGCAGAGATTGGCAGTCCAAGCGTTTCAAGTGAAGATCAAAGACAAAGAGCTCAAGAAGAGGGGGTGTCTGTTAGTACACGGTTTTGCGTCTCGAGTCTTTGTATTTAACGTTAATGTATTTGTCGGTTAATTTATGTAATATATTATTAAAGTATTAAGTTAGTTCGTTAAATGTAATGTCTAGTTCGCTAAGGATGTTTAGCGAACTAAGACTTAAGGTATTATCCCTCCTGTTTCGTTAAGGATGTTTAACGAATCAGGGGGTGATTCGTTAAGAGTATTTCGTTTTAATGTATGTAACGAAGTGGACTCTAGTTGTTTAGCGGATGTTAACGAACTAGGTCCATCTTCTATTTATATGTAAACACTGTTCACAGTTTATTTAAGTTTTGATAGTTAATTAACAAACCTCTGCCCGATTCCCTCTCTCAATCTTTATTAACATATTCAATCTTAATATTATACATACACATATATGCAACTAATACTAATAATAACAAATAACATATAATCTGTAGCATCATGAACTAGATCCGTATAATCGATTAAAGTAAACTTAGATATGAAATCGATTTAGGCATTCACAAATATTTATCATGTTTTCTATTACTTACATGAAAAACTGATCAACAAACAAAAGGACTTGATGAGTAAGAAAATAATTTATTTCTCTCTTCCTACCATTTAATTATATATCAAGTATCATATCCCTTGATTTGCATGTAAATATTCTAAAATATACACATATTACATAATCATATATTATAAAATATCATGTTAGACATATTAGAGTATAACAGGTTGGTCACACCCCACATTTAAGAGGCTGTGACCAATTGGTACACAAACACAACAATGGAGAAAAAACATTTTTAATGATTACTTTATGTGATGCTTACAAGTTACAAGGATCTAAAATTTATAATATAACAATTGTGTGGGTCGGTGGTGCAACACTTTATGCATTAAGTTTTGTGCATTGCTTATGTCATTTTGGTCATCTTCTTTGTTGACAGGTGTCCTTAGTTATTGCAACGTGTTTGTTTATCTTACTGTTTTCTTTCTTGATTCCTTTCCATCTTCCATTAAACTCATCTGGCTTCTCTCTATTCATTCACCATACTTCAATCTATGTTGTTTTTCTCTCTAGCTTCACTGGCTCTCTCTCATTTGTTTGTTTGAGACATAGTCACAAGGTTAGGCTGACTCATCCGCTTTTTCCGATGATCGGCCGTTAATTACAACCAAACCACCGCAACCATAGGTGACGGCGGTCGGCAGTGGTGGAGGTACGAAGGTAATGCTTTTGGCTTTGATTGACTGTTGTCGATTTCCATTTGCGATGACGCATATATCTCTTCTCCTTTTAGTCACTCCATCTTAGTCATCGTATAACGTTGCTGATGGGTTCTCCTGTGGAACCATAGGTGGCGACGGGTGGTCGACATTGGTTACCGCTTGAGATTCGAAGCTTGTCGTGTATGTGATTCTCTACAATGATACATTTTATTATCGATTTGATATTGTCGAAGGGTTATATCAAACCATTTCGAATTTGGGCTTTTCAATTTAAGGTTTTTCCTTGGCACTCAATTTGTGCTTTTGGACATTGTAAGGCGTTATATTGGGGTTCTGTTGCAATCCAAATTGGAATATCGTTGGTGCGCTTAACTTAATTCATATATTTACATTTTCGTCCAACTTTGTACAGTGTGGGTTGTACATTGCCTATTTCATTTTGGTTATCTGCTTTTAGTTAAGCCTTTTGTTTATTGCCTATTTCATTTTGGTTATCTGCTTTTAGTTAAGCCTTTTGTTTATCTGTTGTTTTTTACAATTGTATCATTGTTCGGGCGTGCAATTTATTTGCAGCTACAATGACTCAATGAGCTATCGTTTATGAGCTTTCTTAAACTTTCTTGATGTTGATGCAATGATGAGCATTGAGGGCAATGATGCTTTCCTGAGCCTTTTATTGTAAAACCTGCAATACATTCAAATATTGTTGTGTTTTTTGTTTTGGCATGGCAATTTATTTGCGCCTACAATGACTCAAAGAGCTACCATTTTCTGAGCTTTCTAAAACTTTCTTGTTGTTGATGTGATGATGCGTAGCAGAGCATTGCGGGCTATGATGCTCGGTGAGCCTTTTATTATGAAAATTGCAAATGACTTCGCAATAATTTATGACGACTTTTTAAATGGTTGAAAGTCAGATATGTAGGTGATGATGATCCAAAAGTATTGATGAGTTCATTGTTTTGGCGAGTGACAACTTATTTGCAGCTACAATGAGCTAATGCTTTTGAGCCTTCTAACGACCTATTTTGTGGTTGTTTGGACTTTGGACATCATTACTTTCTATCTGTGAGTGGCCTGTTGAACCAAACCAAACGGGCCCAAAATACACAACATATGGTGGCAGGTCAATTGATCAAGCATTGAATGGAAAAAAATTTGAAGACAACTAATGAGTAATATATAGTTGAAAATTCCCTATGTAAAGGGATATGCAAATTCTACTAACTAGCTTTATCAAAATAGCCGATACTGTTACAAACTATTGCATAAAGGTATAATATGGTTATCAGTTTATCCTATCATAGTAGTGCTACTTATATTTTATTTATTTTTACTTATATGGTCTTTTGGCGAACTATTGCATAAAGGTATAATATGGCTATCAATTTATCCAATCGTAGTGCTACTTAAATTATATTATTTTGTACTTATATGGTCTTTTGATGGTTATGAAGGTTCAATAGCTTGGAAGGTATGCATACAGGTTAGGTGATTCATTCATGTTAAATTTTAGATTCTATCATATCTACTTAAATGTAATTTTGTATGTCTTTAATTATTTGGTCTTTTGACTGTTATGCTGGTTAGTTAGCTTGGGAGGTATGCAAACAGGTTAGATGACTAATTTATGTTACTCTTGGTTTTATGAGTAGGTTTAATTGGATCCTGAACTTACTAAAATATTTCTAAAATATTTGTGATGCTTGATAAACTTAAAAATGAACAAATATCAAACAGTCATGTCATGTACACAACTGCACATACACACAATAAAATAACATAATTCCTAAGCGTACAATGAATTCACATCAAAGATAAGGGTATTTGTGTCAACTCCAATACAAAGTCTTTTTTGAATTCAACTAACCTGCATACATTTATTTTGACTCTTTATTTCTTATCTATCTATTATAATAAAAGACTACCACTTTTGCCACTTGTCAATCTCATAGCCCTTCTCACCTTTACAAACAAATCAATATATGGTCCTTTATCTTTTAAGTTATTTCAATATATAAATTCAATATTTTAATTAAATATAAAGCCTAACCGATTCATTCATTAACATTGATGGAAAGATAGGAAACTATCAAAACTGAAGTTGCAAGTGTGTTAGAATAAAATTTTAAAGTCACGGATAATTGCAAATTAAAGAAAATAAAGGTGCATCATTGTTGAAGAATTGAGATTTGTATGGTAAACTACAAATTATTTTTAAACCGGGATTCAACAACAGTACATAACTTTTTATATAAGATTGGTTTCAAATTTGGAATTAAAATTTTCTCATATGCATTTAAACAAAGAAAATGTGTGATTTCTTAATTTTCCCCAAAAATTTTGTATAAATATTGCGAACATGAAGAATACTTATTATATATATATATATATATATATATATATCTTGGTGCTTAGCATTAAATCATTGAAGTTGAATATTATAATTATAATTCATATGTATAACGATTTACTATATGAATTATCTGTCATTTATTTATATGACTTTTTTTTGGGTACTATAAAGGGTTTTAGCAATAAGAAGATCAATATTTAGTTTTCAATATTTTCTTCAGTAACTCAGACCAAAATGCTTCAGAAACATATATATTTATGACTTGATTTATACTTTTTTACACATTTAAATATATTTGTGTAACTTTAATTATGTAATTTTAATGTAAATTTTAATTGTATTAACAATATATGATCATTTTTCTTGACAGTATTTCACTTAATGGTTTAAGTTTAAAATTTTCATTAATTACCCAGGTAATACATGAGCATCAAACTAGTATACCTATACATAATATAGGATTATACTCATTGTGGTTTACTTTTGACCCTTTATTTCTATCATAAGCTTTTTTAGATTTACATGAAAAGTTTTCGGTGTTATATTTTTAGCTGGTTGACCCGTTCTAACCAACAGGAGTTGTAAACTGTGGTAGAATATACTGATCCTATGAGTTAATTTGTGCAGGTATTTCGGGCCAATTTTCTCCAATTTTGGATCAAGTTTATGTTAACGGGTCATTTCAGTTTACATTTATTAAACTCAACAAGAGATTTAAGGTGTGAACTCAGTTCTGGAATCAATTAAGTTTCGGTTCAAGTGAGCAAACGAGCCAACCGGTAGAGTAGACAGGGTTGTTGGACACAGATAGCTGCAGTAACACATTGCGTTACATTCTATATATTTGTTTACATGTTGTATGTTGTTTATTTTGTTCGGATCATGAACACGACATGAATATTAATAGTGTACTTTATATATGTTTTAGTTTATCAGCTGCTACTTAAAGGAATGTTTTTTGTGGGATTATGCTAATGTAAAGGCCGTCAAAACTGTGTGATACACATCTTACCCCACCGCAACGCGACGGGTTTAAATACTAGTATATAACAAAATACAAGAAGATTATTTAAATTTTCTACACCAACACCCACTAGATATTACCTTCTTTTTACGATCCCTCCGAAAACATAGAACAGAAATAATATTCATCAATTTTAACAAAAGTAAAAAAGAAAAACTATCAATACCAAATATTAAAAAAGAAGAATTATAAATTTATTGAAATACTCTTACGCATTTTAATGGATTTCTATTAGAGAAAAAAAATGATCTTATAAGATATAACAAGGTTCTCATAATTCTAAACATATTACGGCTTTAAAATGAATTAAATATCTATATTATCTATATGATAATATTAAGCAAAAGTGATGAACAATGGACGTAATTTTACAAGGGACAAAGACAAAGAAAACATTTCACAATTGGACAGAAAAAATAATTTAGCAATGCCTTGATCCATTGTTAAAACGTTTGATACAAGTTGATAAAGTTTTACCATTTCAAAAATTTTTTTGAATCCTTTAAAGTTTAAAGATACAAAAGGTTTTTGTCTTCTAGCAATGATAACTATTATTTAATAATTATAATTACATTAGTTTCATATATAATGTATAATTAATTAACTACATTAAGAATTTAAGTTTATATATTTTTGATGATAAAAATTGTTATTATTTAATACAGATAATAAAAATACCCAAATATTCTTATAATTAATATTATAATCTATATATATCTATAATCATCTATACTATATTATATTATTATATTATTAAGTAAAAGTGATGGACAATGGAGGTAATTTCACAAGTAAGGGACAAGAACAAAGAAGACATTTCATAATTGGGCAGAAAAAATAATTTGACAATGTAATGATCCATTGTTAAATCATTTGGTGCAAGTTGATAAAGCTTTACCCTTTTTGAAATTACTTTTGAATCATTTGAGGCTACAAAAAGTTTGTTGTATTCTAGTAATGATAATTATTATTTAATAATTATAGTTACGCTAATTACATATAATAATGCACAATTAATTAACTCTTTTTCGAATGACCAACAAACATAGAATGTCTAGGTACTTGATGTGGTGAAAACAGTCAATTAAATATTAACTAAATTAAACAAGTAATAAAAACTAGACCTAAGACTCAACTACACAAAACACCGGCAAGTGAACCGGTCTATTGTACTAAAGCTAACTAAGTCCGGAATATCGAACCCACATGACTCTATAGATTATGTAAATTACAAATTTGTAAGGCCCCGTTACCGGTAGCCTTACATTTGGTGTTGGATTTACACATAAACACAGTTCTACAAATCAGAGTTAATTAAAACTTTACGCGGAATATAAAACTTCAACCATAATATCTTACATAACCTCCAAATCTTATCTTATAAAACATTCATAGTCATTTAAAACAAACATAGTCTTTAAAACATCACAACATTTCCTCGAGATGCCAGTATCTTCGATTCCATGCCATGTGTCTTCAATCATGCGAACTGCCTCAACCTATTTGCTTGCGTGCATACTAAAAGTCAGCTACGCTGAGTGAGTTCTAGTTAATCACATAACTTACTTTACATACACATATACGTGCCCGAAGGTACGCATTACATACTTAACCTGTCCATCAATCGTTCATACACATACATAACTAACCTTACGTTATAAAGAGCATTCGCCCTACATACCTCGGATATTATTAGGGTCCGGTACCCTCCATTCTCGGATATTATTAGGGTCTGGTAACCTCCATCCTCGGATATTATTAGGGTCCGGTCACCCTTCATCCTCGGATATTATTAGGGTCTGGTACCCTTCATCCTCGGATATTATTAGGGTCCGGTACCCTTCATCCTCGGATATTATTAGGGTCCGGTACCCTTTCTTCCATACCTTTATAACATACATTTATATATACATAATCGTAAGTTTCATACACACATCATTCATTCATTCTTCATCATACAACATACATATAACATCAACCATTTCCTGGCGGTACATGCAATTCCGAAGATCGTTCATGTACCGTCAAGAAATTATTCATACATTTTACGTAATACATATATGGCATACACTTATCACTTAGGATAAGTGTATTGACTAATCGCATCGAGTATGCACACAGCCCTGAAAACATAACAAGGAATGGGGCTAGAAACTCACCTGAAGTCGGTTACGTTCACCGTTAATGGTAATTCCTTTCTTGAGCTGTGCACGGCTAACTGTATAATATTTACATGTATCAATTAACTATTCTATCTCATATCGTATTTCTATCTTTAATTATTACCCTCAACGAACGGGGGTCCAGGGGCAGCGTCCCTGGCAGCGGGATCTAGGGGCGGCAGCCCCTAGCAGGGTCCAAGGGGCAGAGCCCCTGGCTGGGGTCGAGCTGACTGTCGTAACACATTTTATTTCCACTAACTGTCGTAACACATTTTCCATTAAGATTTTGAATTATTACTTAATTCGCCAATTCAAAAGTTCAAGGGCTTATTTGCAATTAATTCATTTTTTTTCTAAGTCTCTGTCATTTTTTTTCTAAGCTCCTGGATGAATCGAATATCTTGACTTATGAGCTTCGTCTAAGATTCGACCTCTAAGATCTCCATGGCGTGGGTTCCACATACGGTCAAACTTAGTCTTAACACCATGAGTGTTTTCCATCAACTCATCTTGTTGGCTACAAATTCTTTCCTTCTTGACTAACCCTTCATCTACTAACACTTCTGACTGCACTTTGATGATTTCTTCGAAAAGGCTTGAATTCATAATTAGCTGGTATGGCTTCACTGTCGCAAGGACTTCCTCATTCTTACGGCTTAACGCATCGACAACTACATTAGCTTTACCAGGATAGTACTTAATGTCATAGTCGTAATCCTTAATCAATTCCAACCACCTCCTCTGTCTCATGTTCAGCTCTTTTTGTTCGAAGAAGTACTTTAAACTTTCTAGGGACTGTTCTGTCATTTTATTAAACTTTCTAGTTCGTTATTCAGTCTATAACGAATTTGGGTTATCTTGGCAAACTGGTCCAAGTAGCGAATTGAACCCTTTAACGAACTGGTTGTTAACGAACTGGACCTTATAACGAATCAGTTCATGTAGCGAATCAGTCCATGTAATGAATTGGTCTTTCTAATTCGTTATCTCAGTTAACGAACGGTCATAGCGAAGTGGAAGTTAGTTCGTTTTATTACCCTTAACGAATTTGAACACGAACTAAGTCTAGTTCGTTATCCTTTCCTTAGCGAATCGTCATAACGAATTACCTCTAATTCGTTAACTCCCCGTTATCGAATTAGGTTTAACTCCACGTACCAAACTTTTCCGGCGCCGTCATCGCTGGAAAAACGAGATCTCACTCGTTTTTCCACCGTTTTCATCGTTTTTTGTCCCGTTCGATCCAGATCTGAGCTAGGGCGATCCCTAAGCTCATCTTATGTTTGGTTTATACCCGATTCCACCCGGATCTCGTGACTTAAACGGTTTAACGGTGTCGGCTCGTCGTTTCGTGACTATATCTAACGGGTTAAGCTCACACAATATTAAACTATCATTACCTCGGGTCGGTGCTCGGATTCTTTCTTGGTTTCGGCTAGAGAGAAAAGAATTAGAGAGAGAGCTTAAGTGTGTGTTTTGGGTGGTGTATGGAATATGTGTAAATGAGGATTAAATGGTGATTAATGGTTTATATATTTAGGGATCATGGGCTTAAGCCCATGGTCTTTCCCTTCTTTTTTTCACAACCCATGTCCATAACCCATATCCATTTACCCAACACTAGCCCAACTCATGTTCTATTTATCTAAACCGATAACGACCCACTATAAAATGGTCGAAATTTATTTTATTATTATAACCAAAAGTAGGATGTTACAAGTCTTCCCTCCTTAAAGAGGTTTCGTCCTCGAAACCTAACTATTACATAAACAAATTCGGGTAAAACTTGCGCATCTCATCCTCAGCTTCCCAAGTAGCATATGAACCCTTGCGATACTTCCATATCACATTCACAAAAGGTATAACCTTGTGACGAAGCTGCTCCTCCTTGCGGCCAACTATCTCGATCGGTTGTTCGATATAGTTCAACTGTTCATCAACCTCAATGCCCATTAATGGCACATGAGACGTGTCATCAGCTAGGCGTTTCCTTAGGTGAGAAACATGGAAGGTTGAATGAATTCCTTCTAACTCTTCGGGAAAATCCAGTTTATAAGCCACTTCACCCACACGATCTAAAATCTTAAACGGTCCAGTGTACCTTGGACTCAACTTTCCTCTTTTCCTAAAACGAATAATTCCTTTCCAAGGCGAGACCTTGAGCATCACATTGTCACCAACGTTAAACTCAATCGGTCGTCGCCGCTTATCAGCATTCGACTTCTGTCTGTCTTGAGCAGCTTTCATTCTTGCCTTGATCTGATCAAACTTCGAAGAGGTTTATTGCACAACTTCTAGGCTTCCCATCTCTTTCTGACCAATCTCTCCCCAACACACCGGGGTCCTACATCGTCTACCATAGAGCATCTCAAACGGTGGCATACCAATACTTGAATGGTAGCTGTTGTTATAGGAGAACTCTGCTAGATGCAAATGATCATCCCAACTACCTCCAAAGTCTAAAACACAAGCACGTAGCATATCCTCAAGGGTTTGGATCGTCCTTTCAGACTGTCCATCGGTTTGAGGATGATACGCCGTACCGATGTTCAATCTCGTTCCCATAGCTTCATGGAACTTCTTCCAAAACCTCGAAGTGAATCGAGTATCTCTATTAGACACTATTGATAACGGCACTCCATGCTTGGCCACAACCTCTTTTATGAACAAATTTGCTAACGTTTCTGATGAGATGGCCTCTCGTATGGGCAGAAAGTGAGCACTTTTGGTCAAACGGTCCACTATCACCCAGATGGTATCATGGTGCTTAGCTGTACGAGGTAGCTTAGTTATGAAATCCATGGTGATGTGTTCCCATTTCCATTCTGGTATCTCTAGAGGATGCATCTTTCCATAAGGTTTCTGATGCTATGCCTTGAATTGCAAGCAAGTTAGGAACTTACTGACATAATCTACTACATCATTCTTCATGCCTGGCCACCAGTAATCTCTTTTCAAATCTTGGTACATTTTCCTAGCTCCTGGATGAATCGAATATCTTGACATATGAGCTTCGTCTAAGATTCGACCTCTAAGATCTCCATGGCGTGGGATCCACATACGCTCAAACCTAGTCTTAACACCTTGAGTGTTTTCCTTCAACTCATCTTGTTGGCCATAAATTCTCTTCTTCTTGACTAACCCTTCATCTATCAACACTTCTGACTGAACTTTGATGATTTCTTCGAAAAGGCTTGAATTCATAATCAGTTGGTATGACTTCACTCTCACAAGGACTTCCTCATTCTTACGGCTTAACGCATCGGCGACTACATTAGCTTTACCAAGATAGTACTTAATGTCACAGTCGTAATCCTTAATCAATTCCAACCACCTCCTCTGTCTCATGTTCATCTCTTTTTGTTCGAAGAAGTACTTTAAACTTTCTAGGGACTGTTCTGTCATTTTATTAAACTTTCTAGTTCGTTATTCAGTCTTTAACGAATTTGGGTTATCTTGGCAAACTGGTCCAAGTAGCGAATTGAACCCTTTAACGAACAGGTTGTTAACGAACTGGACCTTATAACGAATCAGTTCATGTAGCGAATCAGTCCATGTAACGAATTGGTCTTTCTAATTCGTTATCTCAGTTAACGAACGGTCATAGCGAAGTGGAAGTTAGTTCGTTATATTACCCTTAACGAATTTGAACACGAACTAAGTCTAGTCCGTTATCCTTTCCTTAGCGAATCGTCATAACGAATTACCTCTAATTCGTGAACTCCCCGTTAACGAATTAGGGTTAGGTCAGAGAATGTCAGAAACATTCTCTGACGCCTAACCTCGTACCAAACTTTTCCGGCGCCGTCATCGCCGGAAAAACGAGATCTCACTCGTTTTTCCACCGTTTTCATCGATTTTCGTCTCGTTCGATCCAGATCTGAGCTAGGGCTATCCCTAAGCTCATCTTAGGTTCGGTTTATACCCGATTCCATCCGGATCTCGTGACTTAAACGGTTTAACGGTGTCGGCTCGTCGTTTCGTGACTATATCTAACGGGTTAAGCTCATACAATATTAAACTATCGTTACCTCGGGCCGGTGCTCAGATTCTTTCTTGGTTTCGGCTAGAGAGAAAAGAATTAGAGAGAAAGCTTAAGTGTGTGTTTTGGGTGGTGTGTGGAATACGTGTGAATGAGGATTAAATAGTGATTAATGGTTTATATATTTAGGGATCACGGGCTTAAGCCCATGGTCTTTCCCTTCTTTCTTTCACAACCCATGTCCATAACCCATATCCATTTACCCAACACTAGCCCAACTCATGTTCTATTTATCTAAACCGATAACGACCCACTATAAAATAGTCGAAATATATTTTATTATTATAACCAAAAGTAGGATGTTACAAGTATTCCCTCCTTAAAGAGGTTTCTTCCCCGAAACCTAACTATTACATAAACAAATTCGGGTAAAACTTGCGCATCTCATCCTCAGCTTCCCAAGTAGCATATGAACCCTTGTGATGCTTCCATATCACTTTCACTAAAGGTATAACCTTATGACGAAGCTGCTCCTCCTTGCGGCCAACTATCTCGATCGGTTGTTCGATATAGTTCAATTGTTCATCAACCTCAATGTCCATTAATTGCACATGAGACGTGTCATCAGCTAGGCGTTTCCTTAGGTGAGAAATATGGAAGGTTGAATGAATTCCTTCTAACTCTTCGGGAAAATCCAGTTTATAAGCCACTTCACCTACACGATCTAAAATCTTAAACGGTCTAGTGTACCTTGGACTCAACTTTCCTCTTTTCCTAAAACGAATAATTCCTTTCCAAGGCGAGACCTTGAGCATCACATTGTCACCAACGTTAAACTAAAACAATCGTCCAAAGCAAGAATCAAGCCTCAAACATGTTCATCAAACCTAGGTAGACATGAAGTCTAGCATAGAATCATTAATAAAACAAATCCAAACAAAGAAAACAAAAGAGAATCATGATAAATAACTTGAACGGAGAAAGTAGAGCGATAAAACCCTTAAAACTCCTTCCTTGATTGATTGAATGAAAGCTCCTCGATCTCTAATGTAATCTACCTCCAAAAACCTTCAATCCCTTGCTCTTTCCCGTGGAAAATCGGCTGCCACAAGTGATTAATTCATCTAGGTTTTATATCCATCTTTATATATAACGAGCTGGTCCTTTAACTTGCAAATTATCGCTGACCAGAATGCCTAGGCGCCGCGCGACGGGCCTTGGCTTCCCCGGTCGCGCGGCGCGGCGCACACCAGGAGGAGCTCTGAATTTTCATTTTATTTATTATTAAATCAATGCTATATTTTTTTGTAATCTTTCCCTTGAACCCCAAGCAATGATAGGAACCTTCTAGAACTTCTTTTCCTTGCTTCTCCAAGCCATAAATCTAGAAAAGAACATAACAAAACATTAGTGATGTAATCATGTAACCATTGACGAGCAAAAAACGAACATAGACTTCACATGAAATGATAGAAAGAATTAGATTTAACATGCAAGACATAAAAAGATTTAAAACACGATAAATATAAATAAACTTGACTCAAAACCAAAATTAATAAAAGATCAACGAAACACGAACTAAACCGAAATCAAAACCTTAAATATACACAACTTTACATTGGATTCGAGATGTATAAATAAGCGTATATCAAATATCCCCACACTTACTCTTTTTTCGTCCCTGAAAAAGTCTGACGCAGTTGAATCAGAATCAGAAAATACAGTTTTAAAAACATATAGGTTAGTTTTTAAAGCTTAGAAGAACGCAAAAACCGCGATCACCGATATTGTTGTCCACTTAAACCCATGCCTTAATCTTTACCGGGACAAATCAGATCTGACAATAATATTACTCAGTGGTTTGCACAATTAAGACCCGTTTATTTCAGCTTTTACCGGACCAGACCACCCCAACTTGACTTAAAACTCAAAATTAGCAGATTTAAACCTTTTGTTGCTCTATTTTTTATGAATAGTTAAGACGATCAAGGGTATTGTTTATCCACCTAAGATTAAGCATCAAAGTTTACCAAGCAGCCATTAGATATGATTAAGGTACAATTAAATAATAGCTAGTGTTCCCCTCAACATGACATACCCCCGTTATCAAGCAATACACCGAACCATTACCATAGGTGAGTATGCAAAATTTCATCTGTAGGGCTTACATGTGGCGTGTCCCTTGTTGTCCGTTTTTTAATGGTAATGAGACGCGAGCAAGGGGACCCCACATGGCTAACAGCGTGGATGATCAAGTAAGTAATGCATTTGTACTTTTGTACTTTTTGTGATCATGTTTAAAGACTTATGTGGCAGAATTCTGCGGGTTTGCTCTTTTTTAGCTTTATTTTAAATATTCACAACCCCATTTGGAATTGTGAATACCCAGATGAATAGACTGCATACAGACCCATAGTCTCCGTACCCAGGGCATCCCATCAATACAAGATTTAAGGTTATAAAACCATACGCCAATGATGTGTAAAACACTAAAACTAACAGTTTAAGATTTATATCACAGACTACACGACGTACTCTAACGTTAAATCTACCCAAGCATCATATGATAACGTATTCAAAATTTTCGAACTTTTCAAACTTTATAATATTTCCACTTTTCATACCAAGAATTGAGGCTTGAGTATGGCCTGACCTTTCATTACTTATCTTACACGGACAAAACGCTTTACCCACTAGAGATTTCCGACCCACTTTATCAAATTGCCCTTTCATTTTCAAAGCTGAGCCTACCGACACATCCCAAGTTAAGTGCGCTTTATTTTATTTATCTCATATTATTAGTAGTTTGAAAAACCAATTTACGATAAGCATCATCATCTCTCACTTTCACGCAAAAAACTATATTCAAGGGACATTTTTAAAACATTTTTTTCAATTTTTTTTCTTTTTTTTTCTTTTAAAGCAAAATCAATTTAAACTACGACTCAAATATCCTATCCCCACACTTAAATTTTGCATTTTCCTAAATGAAAGGATAAGGATGACTTAAAATAAAATTAATATAAAGTCGGACTACAAAAAAACTAAAAATCTAGAAATTAAAAACAAAAGCAAAATAAAACGTTAATACGCTAGTTAATGGAAAAGACTTAGCAGGTAATATGCGCATGAAATATGATGCCAAAGTCTTCTTTCATGAATGCCCTCCAACTACGAACATGCTCAACAAATGGTAACTCCTTCTCTCACACACGAACGTAAGCGGCCAAACAAAACAAACATATCTAAAAAATGTATCTTATCATAATGATAAATATTATGCAATTAAAGTGTTTCACCAACCCATAAAATATAAAACATGAAATATCATGAGCAAATAAATAAATATAAAGTATACGGCTCCATTGCTCCATCCCCACACTTGTCTTTTTTCTTAAATTCTTCCTTGGGGATCGTCTCTCTAGCTCGTTCAATCGTCAAAGTAGCAAAACTTAAAAACGCAAAACAAAGTCGAATTACAAAAACTACGTTAGCGACTCGATAAATTATACAAAACTCGGACAACTAAACTTCAAAGCATGACTCAAAATACAAAACTAAAAACAAGGAACCACACCTGAATGAAAACACTAGGATAACAAGAAATAATAAATATTAAAAAAAAATCGGTCTATGCATACCTGGCTACGCTGCGGACCACGGATGGGCTCCTGGCCGCGCAGCGCGGCGCCCCTTTTGCCATAGCCGCCCGCATCGCGAGGAGGGGGAAGAGGAACCCCGTCGGGCGGCGCGACGGGAACTTTTAACGTAATGTTTCTTCGTTTTTTGTCCCTATTTGCCTTAGAAAAATTTCAAGAAAATTACCAAGTCTTTGTTATGCCCATTTTATGTCATTTTCACGTGTAAAACTTACATGGCACCTCTTGAATTCTCGTAGATTCCTCTCTCCATGATGGTGATGATTCCTTGAAACGACTCGACCACGCAAATAAAAACTACAGAAACTATTGTTAGTGACTCAAAGAAAATAAGAATAAAATAAAGGAAGATCTACAAACTCTACACTTGAGTTTTCACTCAAGAACCCATGTTATGCGAATCACATGGCGGACCGAGTGGAGCTTCCTCCACCTCGGTAGAACTCCAATGCCCTCAAAGATATCGACTCACTATCTGACCATTCGTCAATCTTGGTCTTCTTCATTCTAACTCCACGAACCCTTTCAAACTTTCGCTTACCACCACCAATATCTCTAACACACTTTACCATTTCTCGAGAACTAGAAACCTCTCGCCCCTTTTTCACACTAAAACTCACCGAACGGGAATCGTCAAGACTAGGACCCATGCCCGAGATAAATGATTCTATTGAATAAACTGGATAACATGGATCAATAAGACCGTCTTGACCATTCGGATGTCTCATGAACTTGGCCAAATAAGTGGCACTTTCATCACCGGCTCTAAGAGTGATCTTGCCCTCAAAAACATCTATGATTGCCTTAGCAGTACGTAAAAATGGACGACCCAAAATGATAGGAACTCTCTCGTCGGCCTCCAAATCTAAAACAACAAAATATGCGGGGAAAACCAAATTATCTACCTTAATAAGCAAATTATCCACGACACCCCTTGGATACTTAACGAAACGATCGGCTAAAGACAACGTCATACGAGTAGGCGTGAGCTCTCCTAGGCCTAGATTTTCATATAAAGAATACGGCATGAGGTTTATGCTATCTCCAAGATCGGCCAATGCTTGACACGTCGTCTCACTTCCGAAAAGGCATGGAATGGTAAAAACACCAGGGTCGGGTAATTTCTTCGGTACTTTATTAAGAACCACTGCAAAACACTCTCCATTTAGCATAACAGTCGACAGCTCCTCCAACTTATCCTTTCTTTTAAGAAGGTTTTTCAAAACTTGGCATATTTAGGCATATGCTGGAGGACTTCGACGAACGGGAGGTTAACATTCAATTGGCTAAATATATTGAGAAAATGCCCGTAATCTTTCGTATACTTTTGATGATTTAGACGGGCGGGGTATGGGACATAGGCAGGGTCAATGATGTGTGGTGGTGGCCGGACTCCAACCGGCTTCTTCTTAACTTGTGGCTCAATAAATGGTGTTGTACCTTGTGACTTACCTGGAGCCTCTACCTCTTTCTCCTCATACATCAAATCATCTTCCCCATCTTTCTCAACTTCTATACTAACTCTCTCTTGACCGAAAACCCTACCACCACGAGTGGAGATGGCTTTCAATTGAGCAGCCGGATTAGTTTGAGGAATACCCGAAAACTGACCTGGAGGCCTTTCTTCTAAACAACAAGCAATATTACCAACAGTCCTTTGAATATCAAGAATAGCAGATTGTTGATTCTTAAAAAGGAGGTTGTTCTCGGAGAACTTTTTCTGTGTAGCTTGGTCTCTCTCCAAGATTTGCTTCATCATCTCTTCCAAACGTCCAATTCCACCGTTTGAATCCTGCACATTATTTTGAACATTAGTACCATCGGTGTTATTATTATTGAAATACTGACCTTGTCCTGGAGTATAAGAATTTTGAATTCCGGGTGGTGCACCGGACGGGCGCCAATTAGCATTATTCTGATTCGGGTTCTTGTAGGTGTTCCAACTCTGATTATTGTTGTTGTAATTATTGGGAAACCTATTCTAACCAGCAACAAAATCGACCTGTTGATTCATCACCGGGCACTCCAATGTACCATGTCCACCTCTACAAAACTCACACCTGTCCACCTTGGCCTTCAGCTCCTTAACCTCTCTAGTTAGTGATTCCAAAGCAGCAGCCACACTAGTATCCAGATTAACTTGGTGTACACCTCGAGTAGATGAGGATGTACTGCTAACGGGAGTGGAATTCCCGTGTTGTGGCCTTTTGGCGAGGTCCGATTGAACGAAGCTCTCAAACATATCGTTACATTCGGTGACATTTTTCCTTGCCATTAAGTTACCTTCAGCAGCAGTGTCAAAACGAACTTGGGTTTCATATGTCAGCCCGCTGTAAAATTTCTCCACTAGAGCCCATGGTGTAAATCCATTTTGTGCACAACGGGCAAGCAAATTTTGAAAACTCTCCCAAGCATGGAAATATTGTTCATCTAGCTCCATATGAAACGAGTGAATCTGATCACGAAGAATAGCCGCTTTAGCTGGTGGGAAGTATCTTTTGATAAATGCAGAACGGAGTGCTTCCCAAGTAGTGAACGTGCCAGGCGGCTGAGTGTCGAGCTAGAGAGCTGCTTTACCTGCAAGTGAAAACGGGAAAATATGTAAGAAAATAGCATCTTCAGTAGCACCTTGTAAATTAAAAGTTTTCAAAATGCGGTAGAGCCGGTTAATTTGTGCAGGTGCATCTTCGTCATCACACCCATGAAACTGATTAGTTTGAACGATGTTGTTCATGACGTATGATGGAATCTGCCATGAGTTGGGATTATCGATCTGGGGAACAACGATGCATGACTGGTTTCCGGTTAAGCCATCGAAGGCTTGAGCAGCAATTGTTCTATCGTCAGCCATTTGAACTTCTATTTGGTTTTTCAGACTTTCTGGTAGTGAACTAGGTGGTGACGAATTTGGTGTAGAACCAGCTTCTGACGGTGGTTTCTCTACTGACGAACTACCCTCTGTCTCCAACGGAGAAAATTCTAGATCCTCCAGCGGTGGTCCTTGCGAACGAAGATGTGGCATAAACTTGAAAAATGCAAAAGACCAAGTGAGTAGACTTGAATACTTAAAAATAAACAAGAATTAAACTAAGACTTAAATTAGACTCCTACGACTCAAACAAAATTAAAACAAATAGCACGTATGTAGCAAAAAAGTCCAACTAAAGCAAATAACGCAATCGCCAAAACTCCCCGGCAACGGCGCAAAAAACTTGATGTGGTGAAAACAGTCAATTAAATATTAACTAAATTAAACAAGTAATAAAAACTAGACCTAAGACTCAACTACAAAAAAAAACCGGCAAGTGAACCGATCAATTGTTCTAAAGCAAAGTAAGTCCGGAATATCGAACCCACAGGACTCTATAGATTACGTAAATTAACTAATTAGACTCGACATACGACACGACTATTTATTATTAATGTTTTAAGGGGGGGTTAAACTAAGAAAGTAAATAAACAAGCAAACTAGAAACAAGCAATCAAACACAAGATCGAAACCAATAAGAGAAGGAATCTACCTAGGTAAGAATCCCATGCATCAACTATCATCAAGCAATGGACAAATAACATGATATGGAAACTAATTTCTAAACATATTCATCTAACAAACCCTAAAGGACCCTTAACCGAATCAAATGACATCCCAAAGAATAATTATTAGATTATTAAGCAATCAGTTATATTGATTTCCTCACAGTTATCAAATAGGGTTAATTAATAGTATCTAAAGCAAGCAATCTCACGAAACACTAAACCATAGATAACTTGATAAACTAAACACGAAATCATGAACAAGGATCAACACAATAACCAAGAAAGAATATTGTCACTTATCTAACCTAAAATGCGATTGACCAAGACACATGAACAACTCCTCACCTTACCGCCATTGGAATTTAGCAGAAAAATTAAAATCCTAACCAACTATCAACAAGCTTCTATGATCTAATAGGCCTATTCAATCAAAATAATCAAAACACCAAGTAATGATTAAACATAAACCCTAAATCTAAAGAACAAAATCAAGAGATAAAAGATCTATGTGAAGCAATAGTTAACAATCAATCAAGATAACAAACACTCACATACATCATGAAAACAAAATCAAGTCTTTACTATTAAATCAACAAAACCATAATCAAAACAATCGTCCAAAGCAAGAATCAAGCCTCAAACATGTTCATCAAACCTAGGTAGACATGAAGTCTAGCATAGAATCATTAATAAAACAAATCCAAACAAAGAAAACAAAAGAGAATCATGATAAATAACTTGAACGGAGAAAGTAGAGCGATAAAACCCTTAAAACTCCTTCCTTGATTGATTGAATGAAAGCTCCTCGATCTCTAATGTAATCTACCTCCAAAAACCTTCAATCCCTTGCTCTTTCCCGTGGAAAATCGGCTGCCACAAGTGATTAATTCATCTAGGTTTTATATCCATCTTTATATATAACGAGCTGGTCCTTTAACTTGCAAATTATCGCTGACCAGAATGCCTAGGCACCGCGCGACGGGCCTTGGCTTCCCCGGTCGCGCGGCGCGGCGCACACCAGGAGGAGCTCTGAATTTTCATTTTATTTATTATTAAATCAATGCTATATTTTTTTGTAATCTTTCCCTTGAACCCCAAGAAATGATAGGAACCTTCTAGAACTTCTTTTCCTTGCTTCTCCAAGCCATAAATCTAGAAAATAACATAACAAAACACTAGTGATGTAATCATGTAACCATTGACGAGCAAAAAACGAACATAGACTTCACATGAAATGATAAAAAGAATTAGATTTAACATGCAAGACATAAAAAGGTTTAAAACACGATAAATATAAATAAACTTGACTCAAAACCAAAATTAATAAAAGATCAACGAAACACGAACTAAACCGAACTCAAAACCTTAAATATACACAACTTTACAAGGGATTCGAGATGTATAAATAAACGTATATCAGTACTCTGTATGGGTTGATGCAATGGCCAAAGGTCATCGCTAGCTGGCCCAACCCAGCCGTACAGAGCCCTTAAGCGCCTCCATGTTATCTCCAGTTCCGAGGAAAACCCACCCGCCAAAAGGCCTACTGGTGATAAAACTCAGATGCGCTCTGGATCAAACTGAATATCACACAGATCCTAGTTTCCCTTCATTGAGCCACTCATGTCCTCCCCCCCCCCCCCCAAAAAAAAAAAGTGTTAATATCTATAATTATCTATACTATATTGTAAAGTATATTGGAGGGGCATGTTAGTAATAGTTTTTAAGAATTTACATTTTCTTCATGCATGTTGTAGAACCTTTAATGCTAGAAATTGAAGGGCAATTTCATCATGTCATTCTATAGAGGTAGAGTAGCAAAAGGCTTCGGATACCCACCAAATAGTACATGCGGATCATTCAAGGATTCCTTAAAAGGACATTCGTGGGTCATCAGCAAGACCCGCAGATCATTCAAGGATTCTTTAAAGAACATCCGCGGGTCATCCGCATGACTTGCGAATCGTTCATGAGTCCCTCATAAGGCATCCATAGATCATCCACTTCACCCATAGAATATAAAGAAGACAAAACATCAAGGGAGCACAAGTTTAAATAACTGTCTTAAGAGGAAAAGGACTTCCCGCATGTGCGGAAGCCTCCCAAATGCGGAACAAAGAAAGGATGGCGTCAGCAAAGTAGTTATAGCTAGCTAACTTCCTTCTAGAATATTAACTCAAATATGGTATATTTGGAAGCGGAGGAATGCGAAGATCATTAATAATAGGTGTCTCCCGAATGAGGTCGTTTTGGAAGATATCAAGATCAATCTAATTAGGTGGATCAAATTGAGATCTTTGCACAAACAGATTGCTTGGGGGAACTGGAGTGTTGACCCTTTTTATTTTGTTATGGTTTAGCTCGAGTGTGTTGTTTTGTTTCATTTTTTTTACTCTTTGTATGTGTATTGTTTGTTCTCTCCAACTCCTAGCTGGTAGCTTTTATTTGTTATGTCTAATATATGCTTTGGTGTTAAAACGTTTTAAAAAAATGTTTGAAAATTTATTAAATTATTAATATTAAATTCTTCATGTCACTTGTTTGATTTATTATAATTCATATTAATATTAAACTCTTCATATTATGAAAAACTCTTATGTATATCTCGTTATGAACTTGATTAGTTTTTATTAGACTTTATATCTCTAACTAAATTTATAATCAAGAGAGATTATTCACCATTCATAACTCTTATCCATATAGTAAGTAGGCTATGTGCCTCATATTGAGGATGCTAGAAAAAATATATGCTTGAAAATAAAAGGAAAAATGTATGCATACATGAAGAGTTCTTGGTGAATAAGAAACTCTTGAAGACTCATGTTGAGAATCTATAGAGATGAGTTAATTTATTTGATTCCTTTACCTTTTCATTCTTTTTATTTTTTTTTCACAAGTTCTAACACTACGATTTACCCTATGTAACCTCGGGCACGTTGTCACACCCCGACCAAAGGCATCGGAACATGCCAAGGTGCAACGGATTGCTCAAGAACACTATGACACTATTAAAGTGACAATATTTACTCAACTCGTTTACTTCATTCAATAATCACAAATACAACTTGTTCAAGATAAAATACAAACAATTACATCAACACTAAATTCGTTAAAGTATCCTAAGGTATAATCTAAGTGATGAGTCTTCAATCTTGACAAGAAACCTAAAAGTAAACCTGTAGCATGCATAAAAATAGATTTGATCAACACAAATGTTGGTGAGCAATACACTAGTTTTTGATATATGCAAATAATGAGGCAAAAATCACAATTCACATGTGTAAATAGAATAATGCAACAACCATTGTAAATGTAGAGTAAATAACTGTGGCTACTTTTTTTTGGTAACAACCAAAATACTCAGAGAATGAGGCCCTATTCTACTAGCACAAGGCTAAAGTAGTTAGGGGTGCGTATGATCATACTTACTAAGGCTCAACAACAACATAAAAATAAACACCCGTGCACATAATCAATTTGAGGCATAAACAAAGATCGAGTAAATATTCATAATAACACATAATGTTGAATTGTGGATTTGATAATGAGATTATAAAACAAGTAAGTTGAATATGGTACGCATGCCACGCCCAAAAGTATAAAAGCGTAAAAAGGGGGAGTGTGATTACTCACGTGAAATAAGTAACTTGAAGGATTAGTTTGCTGTAAAACGGAAAGGTAAGTTCAACGAGCAAGACCTAGATTGTGAGGGTCTTGAGTTAGTAGATGGTCTTAAAAGCTTTAAAGTAAAATAACATGACAAGTAAGACAAATAATTAAAGTTTGAGGGTTAAAGTGTAAATACATAGGAAATTAAATAAACAGTTTTTGAAAAGTAAGTTTGCTCGAAATCGGGTCTCGGTTTTCTATTCATTAGCTTTACTTAACCTTTGTTAAGTAAATATGTGGGGATTGGTTTAATGCAATAGTGCACGACCCCTTGTTAGATATACCAAAACGGGATTTTAAAAAGTGTTCGGTTAGTCCAAGCTTGTTATGAGATCAAGTTGGATCCGACATACCAAGTACTTTAAGAAAAGATTTATAATTAGTTTTTAAAAGATCTTAAAAGAAAAGGTGAGATTCGGTGGCCCAAAAACAACTAGAGTGTTTTAAGCGAGTGAACTCGGTTTAGTTCGGTTTGTTTGGTTTAGTTGGTTTAAGACTTGGTATGTGATCAACTTTGGGTCCAACAAATCCAAATTATAATAACAAATGTACCTATATAATATTAAAACAATTGAGTTTGTGTACAATTGACATCTTTTTATTGGATCAACTCTATTGTTTCCATATATAACAATCACTTCCATGATTTTCTTAACAATAAAATAATTCAAAAATAAATTAAATTAATCAATAACCCACAATTAATTCACATATTAAAATTATTTAAATCATCTATAAACAAATTGTTAGCTAAAACTGACAATTTTAATATTCAAATTTAAATTTTAAACTTAAACCAAAACTGGCACAATTAATGTTCAATTTTAATATTCAAATTTAAACCAAAACTGACAACATAATTAATTCATATATGTACTAAATGTATTTACTCTAAATAAAAATCATCAATAAATAAAAACCGTGTAATAACTATTGTCAAACACTCACGTATTAGACGTCTAATTTTCAAAATTTTCCATTACTTATTTGACCTCATCTTATACATCGAAAACCATTTCAACAATCATTTCTATAAATTCGGTTTTCCATATTCATTTGTTTATATCATCATTTTCACTCTTCCGAAGCTTTTATAACTTATAAATGACTTTGTATTCGAATTTCTATTGTTTGTTACTGTTGTAGGTGAAATTCACATTTTAATATAATTATGTTATCCTTATTTGGTCTTTTGGTTGTTATGCAACCAAGTTAGCTTGGGAATTGGAGGTATGCAAACTGGTTAGGTGAAAGATGCATGTTAAAGTTTCTGTATTATTAGTTCTACTTACATATATTTCTTTTGTTCTTATTGTTGGTGTACATTGAATGAAACTTAATTATCTGAATTGTTGATATTATTTGCAGTTACTCTTATATGTTGCTCACGTCTTGCTGCTACTTAGGTAGGTCAGATGGTGAAATTTGAAGACCATTCAGAGACTAGCTCGAGCCATGGTAGGACCTAGTCACCAATGCGTGTTCTGACTGATGTAAAATTTCTTGAAATTCATATATACAATTTTATTTTTATATGTTGAGAGCTCTCTCTATTCATATTTATAGTTTAAGGACCATTTAGAGACTAACTCTAGCCATGGTAGGACTGGGTCACCAAAGATCCATCTGCTCCTTCCAAGATTCAAGACTCAATAGACATCTTTAATTTTAATGACACATTCCAATCATTTATCTGCAACATCCCGTTTCTGTTTTGGTTAATAAAATAATAATACTAGTGATTATGAGATGGGCTTGTGTTGGGTTAAATAAATATGGATGATGGACTTGGATAAAAAAATGAAGGAGGAAAGACCATGGGCTTAAGCCCATGACCCATGACATATATATACCTTAATTAACCCATAATCCATTCATTTCCACTCATTCCATACACCTTTAAAAACACACACTTAAGCTCCCTCTCATCTTTCTCTTCCCTCTTGCCGAAATAACCAAGGAAACCCAAGTATCGACCCGAGGTAATAACGTTATGATATTATATGGATCCAAACACGCTAGATCTAGTAGCGAAACGACGAGCCGACACCCTAAACTGTTAAAGTCACGAGATCCGTATGGAATCGGGTATAAACCAATCGAAGAACGAGCTTTGGGGTCACCCTAGCTTGAATCTGGAACGATCGGGACGGAAAACAGTGAAAAACGGTGTGGAAATACGTTTTTCCGGCATGACGGCGCCGGTAAACGGCGTACGAGGTTAAAGGGAATGTCAAAGAATATTCTAACATTCTCTGACCTAATTCTAATTCGTTAATGGAAGAATAACGAATTAGCAACAATTCGTTATGTCCATTCGTTAGGGAAGAATAACGAATTAACAACAGTTCGTTATTCCCATTCGTTAAGGAAAAATAACGAATTAGCAGCAGTTCGTTATGCACCTTCGCTAAGGAAAAGTAACGAATGAACCTTAATTCCTTATGCCCATTCGTTAAGGAAGAATAACGAGTGAGCAGCCATTCTTTAAGCCAATTCGTTACAATAGAAAAATGACAAAGGAGCTTCTTTCGTTAACGAACTGAATAACGAATTAGACTTTTAAAGAATGATAGAAAGGTCCCTGGACTTAGAAGAGAATGACTTAATTACATAATAGCCCTTGGACTCTATTAGTTGATGAAAGATACCTTGAAGGATTAACAAGTTAGCAATAAAATAATAAATTAAGAATCCTAATGAAAATTTTGTTAAGGTGGTTAATGGAAATAAAATTTTACCAAGCTGACCTGGCAGCTCGACCCCAGCCAGGGGATCTGCCACTTGGACCCCGCTAGGGTTGCCGCCCCTGGAACCCCGTTGCTAGGGGCGCTGATACCGGACCCCCGTTCGTTGAGGGTTATAATTAAACTAGAAATGCGATATGCGTAGTGATAGTTAATTGATACGTGTAATTGTTATACAGTTAGTCGTGTACAGCTAAAGAAAGGAATAACCATTAACGGTGAACGTAACCGAGTTCAGGTGAGTTTCTAGCCCCATTTTCTTGTAATGTTTTCGGGCAAGTGTGCATACTCGATGTGAATGTTAATACAGTTACCTTAAATGGTAAGTGTATGCTATGATTATTGATTTGATCGTATGTATGAGTTTTATGAATGTATGCCTGTCGGTACGTGAACAATCTTCGGATATTGCACGTATTGCCAGGAAAGGTGTGTTTTATATAAGATGCATGAATGATGTATGAATGGGTAAGAATATAAATGAGCATATATAATAGAATGTATGTATGAAGAAGCGTAGGACTGGTTGATTAGATACAGAAGGAAGGGACCAGACCCTAATAATATATGAGATAGAGAAGGAATGGACCAGACCCTAATAATATCTGAGATAGAAAAGAAATGGACCAGACCCTAATAATATCTGAGATAGAGAAGAAAGGAATCAAACTCTAATAATATCTGAGATAGAGAAGAAATGGACCAGATCCTAAAAATATCTGAGATGGTAAAGATAGTTAAGTATTATGAATGTATGAGAGTATGAAAGAGGGAAAGAAAGTATGTATGTACGAATGAAAGGAGGATAACAGGCTAAGATGTAATATGTATCTACGGATACTTATATATAAATATGTGAATGAACTGTGTATTGCCTGATTAACTAGAATTCACTCAGCGTAGCTGACTTTTAGTATGCACACAGGTGAGTAGGATGAAACAGCTGGCTTGAAGGGGGACACATGGCAGATGAATAAAGAAGTTGGCATATGAAGACTTAGTTAATAATGTCTGAACTAAAAGACATGTTTGAAGTTATGTTTTAAAGACAAGTTATGAATGTCTTGTAATGAATGTTGAAGTTTTATTCCGCGAAAGTTTTAATTAACTCTGATATATAGAACTGTGTTTATGAGTAAATCCAACGCTAAAGTAGGGCACCGGGATCGGGGCCTTACATATACATTTATTTAGTTTTGTGTTTAAGGACCGAATTTTGACCACTCTTATGTAGTTTTTAATAGTATCCAATCTCAATAAACTTTTCAACTTTTATATTTTAAGAATTTTTAATTAGGCATAAATGTTAAGAATTACCGATTTGTTTAAATTATTCCGGCTAAATTGAAAAATAAACTAATAAACTAAATAGAAAATACAAATTTTTCATCTTTTATAGTTGACCTATTTTTAATTAGGCGTAAATGTCAAGATTAATGTATAAAATTGAAAATAAATTATCTAATGAAATATATTTTTAAATAAGGTAACGATGCTAAAGCGTTGACCATAGTTTCGTGATAAATAAAAAAATTAATAGTATTTTGTTTAGTTATTGAATTTCCAAGAAAAATGAAAATTTTTTATAATAATATTTACATTTATTTATTTATATGTTTACAAAACCGAAATTGACGACTTTTGCAACAATCTTTGGTAGTTTTTAATAGTATTCATTGTCATCAAACTTTTCATCTTTAATATTTGACCAATTTTTAATTAGCATAAATGACAAATTTAATGTATACTAGAAACTTAAATTATCTACTTTTGATTATACTAGAAAGTTAATATGTTTTATGTTAATTACATATCAATTTATTTGACCAATTTAATATGTTGTTTATTACTTATTTCAAGTTTATATTTAAAAAATCTTAGATATTCACTATAATTGCTTCTTTATGCTAAATAATCATCATCTTTATTTAATGATACGTTCCAATCATTTATACTTTTATTTATTTATGTTTTTAATAACCGAATTTGACAACCCTTTTGTAGTTTTTAATAGTCTCTAATCTCAACAAAATTTCCATCTTTTATATTTGAACAATTTTTAATTACGCATAAATGTCAAGATTAATGTATACAACTGAAAAAATTGTATAATGAAATTGATTTTAAATAACGTAATGATGTTAAAGAGTTTGTAACATAATTTATTTCAAATTGCGGTCACTTTAATAATATTTTAATTAGGGAATGACTTCTATGTAATAAAACTAAAATTAATCGGTTTATTTTATTTATCTTTATATTATTTAATGATACATAATTGGTGAAATTAGTAGAATAAAATGCTATTGCTTCGATTCAACTTAATACATTTAACTAAAAGGTCTTTGAATCGAAATAAAACAAAAGTTTAATTACAAAATAAATTATAATAAAATATACCTTTATTTTTTTATTAATGTTGAAATGAAACTCATAATACCTGAAGACTTTAGTTTTATATTTAATCAGGCTGCTATGGTTTATTTTGTTTTTTAGATTGTGAAGAAAAATGACTTTTTTGTGAATTGTCGAAGAAGTTGATGGTGGGCTAATATGATTATAACATGTTTATGTCTTATTTTGGTTTTTAATTTAGGTGTATAGTAAGTTTCTGTAAGTATTAACTTTTTATATACACAATCTAAATGTTTAATATTTTGGTTACAAACTTATGTTAAATATTTGTGTTTGTTTAATATGTTAGTTATGAAATTTTATGGTTGTCTATATTTATATGGTCGTTTATATGTTTTCAACTCATGTGTAACATGGGCTATTATTCTAGAAATATATTGGTGGGCTGGATACTTTTACATAAATGAATTTCTTATAATCTATGTCGATTCAAGATAACTGATAGTCTTCATATCCAGTAGAGTAAGTTGTGTTATTGTTGTTTCCTATGTAATATTTCTAATTTTCATGTCTTTAATATCTTTATGAACACCAAATATAAATAACCTACAATTTTCACTAAAGTTAATAGTATTTGGTTTTCCCGGTTTTCTAATTTTTATGTTTTGTGTACTAAAATCCTTAATTAAATCAACAAAATTGATACATCATGCTCTATAAAATTATGTTTTTATATTAATGTTTTTCATCTTTTTCATATGCTAACCATATTATATTCTATTATAGATGTCTTCAAAATTAAAGAAAACATAATTTTTGGTCAAACAACATCTTCCAGTAAGAGGAGTAATTCAAATGGTTAGTCATTTTAATATTTGTTAGTTACCCTTTAAATGTTTTTTAAGAATGCATTATTTTTGTAAACGTGCAGCTTCGACGCCAAGAGAACTACTTACTAGCATTTTGAACTGTAACATTTTATTTTAAACGCGTTAATACACTATATTGTATTAAAATATAATTTTTTATCAACTAAAATATAGTAATAAAAATTAATATGTTATTAACTAAACACTAGGCACTTGTAACAGAAAATTATAAATGATTTTTAATATATTTATTATGAACTATATTATACCTTTTTGATAAACAAAGTTTTATTAAAATGGAATGTATGTGTAAACATTTCTTTTTTCTATTTTCTTTTTTTAGAAATGATACGAAACATAATTTTCAGTTATCCAACACTATTTTATTTTTTTAAAACCAATTAAAATATATGTTTTAATTAAGATGTGTATACGAATAAATTTATGTTAATTAGAGGCGTAAAGATATTTCTCAATTATTTTTTTACTTATATTTGGCTTACTCAATTTATATTGTTTCTATACATAGCAACAAAATTCACAAAATTAGTTGTGGTCTATATAAAAAATCAGTTTTTTGGTTTTTAAGTAAGACCATACCAATTATATTTTTATATTTTAATTTGAACTAAAATTTTAGTAAACACATTATGCTAAATAAAATCAAAAAGACCAAAATTATTTTGACTCATAGATTGGTTCTAAAAGTCGGTGTGCCAATAATGTTACTTAGGAATGTGGATCAGAAGAACAATTTGTGTAATGAAACTAGATTGCGAGTAATTACTTTGGGTAGGCTTTTTATTGAAGTAAAAGTTATTTCAGGTACTAATGTTGGTTACCGCACTTATATAATTCGTTGTGGTCTAACACCTTCCGATAAGAAACTTTCATTTAAATTGAAGAGAATGTAGTTTTTTCCAAATGTAGTCTGTTTTGAAATGACCATTAACAAAAGTCAAAGTCAATCTCTAGCAATAGTTGACATATATCTCGAAGACCCAGTGTTTACACATAGACAACTCTGTGTAGCTTTATCAAGAGCGAAAAGTGGTGTTAAAATTATTATATTAAACAAAGAAGACAAAGTTACAAATAAATAATAAATATAGTTTATAAGGAAGTATTTTTAGTAGCTTATGAATTTTACATTTTTCACTTTTGATTATGTTTTCAAATATTGTAATTTGAATGTTATTTGGGTTTATCTTTGTATTTCACAATCATTTGTTTTCGTACGAATATTATTTACAACTTAAAGTATGTTGTCGCCCCGAATAATATATAACAACTTATGTTGTCCTTTCAAATGACATGTGTTTGTTCGAAAATTTCAATATTCCACCCGTATCGTACAAGGTTAATAACCTAGTACAAAATATAAATAAAAGAACTTAAACACTTAAATCTTACATACAACTTGTGTTAAAATAATTAAATAACGAGTTAAACGAGAGTTTGGTCTTGGTTCGGTCCTTGACTTGAAATGAAACCGAGGATGGTTGCCACATACCCAATACCATGGAACTTATCAAGTAACATTAGAAATTATAATACACAAATCTTACATGTAACACATTATTAAATCATTTTAAATATATAAAGCATTTAACGAGAGTTCGGTCTTGGTTCGGTCCTTGACTCGGAATAAGAACGAAGATGGTTACCACATACCCAATACCATAGAACTTATCAAAATAAACTTAGAAATAATAGTACTCAAGTCTTACATACAATATGTTAATAATATAGTATTTAAACAAAAGTTCGGTTTTGATTCGATTCTTGACTCGGAATGAAACCGAAGATGGTAACCACAACCCAAATACCATTGAACTATTAAAATGATTTGGAAACTAAAATAATTAAGAACTAAACAATATTAACAAGATTAAACAAAATTAAAGTGTTTAACAAGGATTATAATAATCCTCCATGTAGCCTTGCTTATCAATACACCTAAACCGACATGGCCGGAGAAGGGAAACCCAAGGAAACAAGTTAAGTATATTTTAAACAAGATATAATACAAACTTTGATTAACAAGAATTAGTTGGAAACAAATATTAGCATGAGTTTGACCTTGAGAAGTCAAACTATCAAAAGTTTGGAGAATGGATACTTAGATCTTAGATTGAGAGAGTTTTGAGAAGAAGGAGCAAACCAAAATGGGTGTATGGGACTTGTTTTTATAATGAAAAAAGTATAGTTTACTCATAAGAGGTATGCATGCAAGTGATTGGTTAAAAATGGTCAAACAATGCCCAAAACAAACAAAAAACAAGCTGGTGGCCTGCAGGTACATGGTGGTGCTACGCGACCACCATGCTCCTTGATGGCCGCGTGGCGCGGCGCAACCTAGGGGTGGGTTTTGGTCTCCAGTGTGACACCCGGTAAATTCCCAATCCCTTAAACCAAGTAATCAACCTAAATATTAGGTAATTATGCGCCTTGCGCGAGCGCGCCATGTTAGTCAGCGCGTGCATTTGTTATGTGCGCCCTGCGCGAGCGCGCCATGATAGTCAGCGCGTGCATTTGTTATGTGCGCCCTGCGCGAGCGCGCCATGATAGTCAGCGCGTGCATTTGTTATGTGCGCCCTGCGCGAGCGCGCCATGTTAAGAACCAGCGTGGGCATATGTTATATGCGCCATGCGCGAATGTTTTGGCTTTATGTTTTCATGTACCTTAACGTTATGTTGTCTAATGGGTTGACCATCCCGCATGATGCTAAGGCGGGTGCATCCTAAATCGTTTATGCGCGTGCGGAAGGGAACTAACCTCCCCGCATGGCGGGAACATTGAGAGCTAGTTTGTCTGAAGCTCTAAGATGGAATTGACTTCAACATAACTGATCACTATGTTGAAATACCAAGACCACCTGGAGAATCTACAAATGAAACTCAATGTCCCTAACTGCGAGAAGGTTACGCACCTACCCGCAGCAAAGAAATGTCCTTCACGCAGAAAGCTATGCGCACAAAGTAATACGCACAGAACACTGTCTATTCTCCAGGCGTAAGGAGATTACTCCCGCCCAAAAGGAAACAGTAGCGTGTTTCAGAGATTTTCCACTTTTTACTGTACACTAACAAAAGTGCCTGAAAAAGCACTGTAACACGAAAAGTCAACTATCAGCCACCCTATTCTCACCAACCCCAGACCTGCATGCCCTGACCAAATCAAATCAAAATCTTTTATCCACTACTCCACTTTTAAATAAATAATAATAATTTCCATACTTTATCATCATTACCCCTAGATATGAAAAGATTACAATCCCCTAAAGCAAGGGATTGTGTTCCCTCGAGTTTGCCTATAAATATGTAACCTAAGTTATCACCCAAAACACACTTCAAAGAACTACAAACTTGCACTAATCCTCTCCCAAGCATCCGTTGTTTTCAGCTCCGATCCTGTTACTAGGTAAGCCGAGAATATAACCTTGAGATCTACTTTCCAACCCTTATATTCTCCTATTTCTTGATCTTAATATATATACTTCTTGTTATTTAATCGTATTCTAGACCTTCAATTCCGAGGCCAACACCAAGAAAACCCGAATCTCGATTTAATCCCTTAACAAGAACCACAGGTGAGTCTCACAGCCCCTATTCTCGCTGTTTTCACTGTTTTAAACTGCTTTCGGGGCGAGGGACACGTACTTAAATAATGTTTTATCATGGTATACTTACAAGCTATGCAAGCGATTATGTGTTTAAATTATATTTCATGATGAGCAATGCGAACGGTTATCTAAGGTTTTCGATGTATGTGCGCTAGAACTCGAGTAAGTGATCACTTTACCATTGGAACTCTAAGGGTAGGGACTGCTGGTTTGATCCACCCACTCGTAGGGGTCGCGCCTCTTTGCATAGACGAGTGCCTAGTATGGTCATGGGGCAGTACTATGGGTTTGAGCCCGCTCGTAGGGGTCGCGCCTCTTTGCATGGACGAGCGCCTTGTTTTCCGGCACAACGTCCGCGCGTAACCCGCGGGACGGAATTATTGATTAGCTCGTAGGGGCAGCGCCTCCTTGCATAGACGAGCACGGTTTTTCAGAAATGTCCACGCGTAAACCGCGGGACGGCATTATATTATTTAGCTCGTAGTGGCAGCGCCACTTTGCATGGACGAGCACACTTCCAGTAATGATCGCGCGTAGCCCGCGGAACGACTTTTATCAGAAATATGTGTCAGATCTATGTTTTCATACGGATTATCAAGTATATGTTTAGACATGAAATCATAAATGTGTTTCAATATGATTTTATCAAGACTATGATGCAATGCGATTTATCAAGTTACTAAAACTTGTGAACTCACTCAGTTTATACTGATTCAAATGTTTTTACGTGTCTTTCAGGAGATAACTAGATAGCGCATGGAGTCACACTTAGAGCACCTCACGCCGAACATCTAAAACTAGCTTTTAGGAAGATTTTAGTTCTATCCCTTCGATGCGCGTGGTTGTTCCCGCCGCGCAAGGGGATATGGCGTGGAAATCTTCAACAGTTTTTGTACTTGGATGTTTTTATGTAATTTTTAAACAATGTAATGTATTTGTATTAAACATTTCATGCGCAATGAAAATCTTTGAATGTTTGCAATGGCCCGTGCTTAATTATCAATCCCCACTCGCGCGCGCCCGGCTGATTCCGCCGCTCAGGGCCGGGTGTGACATCCAGCTTTGATTATTTGTTGATTTAGGTCCCTGAAGTTCGTTTATGAGTCGTTTTTAGCCATAAAAGGGTGTTTTAAGGTACCGAAAAGGACGTTTCGCGATCCAACAAATGTGAATTAAATTTGTAACATATACACCACTATTTTTATTAATAAAAAAGAATTCGAACGATAAAAAGGGTCGAGTTTTCCAGACAAATACAAATACGATTAAATTGAAAAAGACGAATGTCACAGTCTTCCCTACTTTAGGAAATTTCGTCCCGAAATTAAAATAAACTTAAGAAAAAGAGACAATTACTAACGGATGTTGTTTTTAGTAAAGAATAATTAGAATAAAAAATTTTAAGTTAGAAAAATAACGTCAAATCCTTTCATGACTCGAAAAATGCTACAAATGGGAAACATAATAAAGGCACTTGTATATATAGGATGTACCAGTGGCGTATCCACCATGCCTTTATTATCTTGTATTTATACCGTTTTTCTACTATCATTCTCGGGTCCAAGTTATCGCACACAACCGCACTTACTGTCACACCCAGACCAAAGGCGGCAGAACATGCCGGGGTGGAACGATTTTTCATGTATCAAATCTTAAAAAGTGCCTTGCAGAGGTTAATCTCCATATACCTCTCGACGAAGTTCATGTTGATGAGTCTATGATTATGGTTGAACGACCCGTTGTGATCATGGATCGCAACGAGAAGAAAACTAAGCGTAGTCGTATTCAATTAGTAAAAGTTCGATGGGAATCACGACGTGGGGCGGAGTTTACTTGGGAATGAGAAGACACAATGAAAGAGAAGTATCCACATTTGTTTGCATCGTCGTCTTCATTTTAACTTTGGGACGAAATTTCCTAAAGTAAGGGATATTGTGATATTCGTCAATTTCGGGTCTCGATTCGTTTCCGTTTTGTAAACTTTATTGATGTAAACCGACCCGTTTTGTAAACCGAAGCTTACGATATAACAAAAATTATGTATTTTATGTTATAATATTGTTTTACACTTGTTGGGTCTTGAAAACATTCAATTCGGTCTTTAAAACGCTTAAAAATCACTTAAAACGAACTTCAGGGGCCAAAACTGCCATTTTTGAAAATATTGAAAAATCAGGAAATCCACCCCGTCGCGACGGGGGACCCCTATTCTAGTCGCGGGGCGCGACGGCAGACCTGCAGCAGCTGCGTTTTTTTGTTGTTTTGTGTTTGTTTTTGACCCATTTGCATGCAAGCTCTTGATATTATCATTCTTATTTGACCCAAATCCTTCCCCTATATATACACACTCTTTCCCCCTCATTTACACCTGCTACATCTTCAATTTCTCTCTCAAATTCAAAGATCTTAAGGTTGTTTTCTTAGTGTTCTTTGAGTGTTTGACTTCCAAAAGTCAAACTGAGTTTAATCTTTAATTCTAACTTGTTTATCTAACATTACTAACACTTGAATATGGTGGTACAACATATATATATATATATATAATACACACCCCTTGTTACCTTTGGTAGTTACTTCTCCGACTCCGGTTGGTTAAGTTTCGGACCTCGTAAGGCAAGGCTTCATGGAGGACTTCGTGTTCTTTATATATATACACACACATAACTTGTTTGCACATACTAACCATGTCTAATAGTTTATTTGCCTTATATACAAGTTCCATGGTTATGGGTTTAACAGTCTATGCTTCGGTTCGACCGCAAATAGCTCCAAACCGGAAACCGAACTTTTGCTTACTAGTTTGGTTAAAGATAGTTGTTTAAACATGTTTAATGTTAGATTTGAGTTTCTAAAATCATCTTTTACAAGTTCTTTGATATTAAGCATGTGGAATCCATCTATGAACTCGTTGGGAGATGGAAACCGAACCAAACCGAAACTTTTGCTTAAAAGACTTGTTGTTAACTTTTTAGTTGAAAAACTTAAATATTTCTCATTTATTAATTATTATACAAGATCTATGATATTTGGGAATGTGGAGACCATCAAGGAACATATTGTGAGATGGAAACCGAACCAATCCGATTTTTACTAGCTTAAGACACACAAGTGTGTTTTTAGCTATCAAGACTTGTATATTTCTTTAAAAATAGTTTACAAACTAATTTTAATTATTTTCTTAAGTACTTGGAAATTTTGGATCCAACTTGATCTCATAGCATAGTTTGGACCGACAAAACCGAACACTCGCTTAACGTACGTTGTTAGTTCTAAAACAATAGATCTACGTATTTGGTTAAGTGTTATTATGTTTTAATGTGTTATCTCATAATAATTAATATCTTGGAAAGTTGACTTTGGGTTTGACCATTTGTCAAGACCCGAACTGACAACCCGAACACTCGTTAAAAACCCGTTTTAGTATCTTTGTCCCAATGGAACTTGCATTTTAGCATTTTTCCCACCTTATTACTTAACATTGGTTAAGTAAATATTAAGGTTAGATACTTTAACCCGGTTTTTGAGCAAACTTACATTTTAAGGGGTTATTATTATAAATTTTTAAAGTGTTACGTTTTAAACCTCGAACTTTAAGTTGTTTACTTTTTGCAACAATTATTTTATTTAAATATCTTCAGACAACCTTTCTAAATCCAAGACTTCTTTTATTTTAGGCTACATACGTTAACTCGTCATTCCGGAAAATCTCCAAATAATCAAACTTTCAAGTTTATTACTTGAACGTGAGTAACTTCATACCCCGTTTTCTATTTTTTGTTTTGGGGGTGACATTTCATCCTATCTAAACTAAATGTTTTATATTTGGGTCTTAAACCACAAATGTTGTTGTATACTTTGCTTGAATAATTGCTCGATTTGGTGTTCTATGCTTAATTGACTACGTGTTTATCGCTTTTGGATGGTGGAACTATAAATCCTAGACCATTTGGCAACCCCTCATGGCAAGGTATCGTTAACGTAATGCAATTAACGATAACTATAAAATCCTAAACTATTTGACAACCCCTTATAGTTGGGTGTCGCTAACTTGTTAGCCATAACTATTTTATCCAAGTTTATAGCTATTATTTATGGTTTTGTGTACTAGTTTTGTGGCTTTTCATACTATATGTCTATTGTTCAAACTTACGAATTGCTCACCAACCTTTGTGTTGACAAACTTTATTTTATAAAATGTTACAGGTTTGCATCTAGGTTGATTTTGGAGTTCGGTGAAGAAAACATCACAAATACCGTTAGGATATTGGCAAAAATGAACAATATTGGATTTGCTAATTTTGTTATATTTTGTTGTATTTGACTTATGAATATTTGGTTATGTGACATTTTCGATGTTGTAAAATGAAATGAGTTTGTTAAATATTGTCGCTTTAAATAGTGTCATGCGCTTATGGGAAATCGTTGCAGCCCGGCATGTTCTGCCGCCTTTGGTTGGGGTGTGACACTTACTATGACTTCCATACGAGGATTTCGATAATTAAGGGTGCACTCATAATTATTTAGATCGTCGTATGGTTCACATGGTTCGTTCCATTGTGTGGTTTAAAAGACATTAAGTTTGAAATCTTAAATATTAGAGAAAACTATTAGAGAAACCTTATGTAAGGCCCCCGTCCCGGTGCCTTACATTGGCGTTGGATTTACTCATAAACACAGATCTAATTAGTTCTAATTATCAGAGTTAATTAAAACTGTCATGTAATAATAAAACTTCATTCATTTATTACAACATTCAACTTGTCTTTAAAAAAACATAACATAAAATATCTTATTTAACATCGTGACAAATCTTCCTACAGATGTCAGCTTCTTCAGATCCTACCATGTGTCTCCCTCAAGCCAGCTGTCTCAGTCTATTTACCTGCGTGCATACTAAAAGTCAGCTACGCTGATAAGTTCTAGTTAATATAGGTAACATACAATATATCCATATACTTACTTATACACGCATCCGAAGATACGTATAATATACTTAGCCTTTTACCTTTCTTCATACGTTCATACTTTCATACATTCATTTTTTCTTCATATATATATATATATATATATATATATATATATATATACACATACATTTCGTCCTATGACCTTCACAGATATTATTAGGATCTGCTCCCTACATTCGCAGATATTATTAGGGTATGTTCCCTTCATTCGCAGATTTTATTTGGGTCTGGTCACTACCTTCACTCTACCATACTTTCATACTAACATTCATACAATTTCGTACATACCCTGCTTCATCGTTCATACATACACAATTATATATATTATAACACTTACCTTCCTTGGCGATACGTGAAATATCCGAAGATCGTTCACGTACCGACAAGCTTTCATTCATATTCACAATATAATACCTATCACATATATCATTTATGCATGCACTTACCACTCAAGGTAAGTGTATTAACTAATCACATTGAGTATGCACACAGCCTCGAAAACATAACAAGGAAATGGGGCTAGAAACTCACTTGAACTTGGTTACGTTCACCATTAATGGTTATTCTTTCTTTAGCTGTGCGGGACTAACTGTATAACAATTGCACGTATCAGTTAACTATCACTATATCGTATTTCTAGCTTATTATAACCCTCAACGAACGGGGGTCCGGGGGCAGCGCCCCTGACAGCGGGGTTCTAGGAGCGGCAGCCCCTAGCGGGGTCCAAGGGGCAGAGCCCCTGGTTGGGGTCAAGCCAGCCAATTTCCATTAACAGTCTTAACACAATTTTCATTAGAATTCTTAATTTACTATTTATTTGCGAACTCATAAAGTTCGAGGGCTTCTTTGTAATTAAACCATTTTATTCTAAGTCTAGGGACCTTTCTGTCATTCTTTCAAACTTAATTCATTATCCAGTTCATTAATGAAGGAGTCTCCTTCGTTATTTCTCTATTATAATGAATTGGCGTAGCGAATGGTGCTCATTCGTTATTCTTCCTTAACGAATGGGCGTAACGAATGACTGCTCATTCGTTATTCTTCCTTAACGAATGGGCCTAACGAATGACTTCTCATTTGTTATTCTTCCTTAACGAATGGGCATAACGAAAGACTTCTCATTCGTTATTCTTCCTTAACGAAGGGGTATAACGAATGGCATAACGAATTTAGCTAATTTGATAATTTTCCATAGAGAATTAGAGTTTGGTCAGAGAATGTCAGAAACATTCTCTGACACCTCTTATCCTCGTACGTCGTTTTTCGGCGCTGTCGTCACTGGAAAACCGAGATTTCGCCGGAATAGCGAGATCTCACATGTTTTTCCACCGTTTTCACCGTTTTTCATCCTGTTCGATCCAGATCTGAGCTAGGGTGACTCCTAAGCTCGTCTTTTGATCGTTTTATACTCGATGCCATCCGGATCTCATGACTTTAACGGTTGAGGGTGTCGGCTCGTCGTTTCACGACTAGATCTAGCGGTTTAGGATCCATATGATTTCATAACGTTATTACCTCGGATCGATGCTCGGGTTTTCTTGGTTATTTCGGCTAGAGAGAGAAATAGAGAGAGGGAGCCTAAGTGTGTGTTTTGGATGGTTTATAGAATTGATGAGAATGAGGGAATTAATTGATAATTATGGTACTTATACCATGGTTCATAAACTTAAGCCCATGGTTTTTCTTCCTTCCTTATTAATCCAAATCTATTACCCACATTTATTTAACCCAACACAAGCACATCTCATAATAACTAGTATTTTTATTTTATTAACCGAAACTGGAAAACGAGATGTTACATCTTAAAGGCTATTCAATAGTTATTCACCATTTGAAAATTTTAATATTAATATAAATTCTAATAAAACAAATCGTGACATGAAGAATTTAAGTATCTGTAAGGGGTGGTAAGATGCTTATGTTGCATAATATAATGTCAATGATTTAATCATTAAAAACGTAATATTTTGTCGTTTAAAAATATCTTTTATGAAGTGAACATATTTTTTAAAAATAAGTTTTTTTAAGTAATCATTTAGCTTTTAAGAGCTAGTCACTTTTAACTTACAAAAGTCAATAAGCATCTCATTCACAATTCGTCTATCATATTTAGTGAGTGTAACATTCGTTAATTTTCAAACCCCAAAAAAACTAACCCATTTTAAATTTTCAATGTGATTCGGTTAATTATACATATACCCAAATGTTACATATTTCATACGTAATAGTTTTTCTTTCCTAAAGTTATTTAATAATATTAATCATTACTAATATATATAAATAAAAATTATAAGCTCATGATTTTTTGCTTTATTCAAATATCACATTAATAACATTATTGATGCATAACCAAAGTATATCTTTTTAATTTAGTTATGTCACATTTATTTTTGTAACATTTATTTTTACCTAAAGTTATTAATTTTTAAAAGATGAAAAATATCTTCCTACACCATTTAAGTTTTGGTCAAGCCTCCTTCCCCAAAGCACTCTCCTAATCATTTTTTCATTAAAATATTCTTAAAAGTAACCTCCTCATTTTAGCATAACTAAGAACTCACTCTCACCCCTTTCATTCTTTGCACCACACTTTGAAAAGTTTAAGAGAATTGTTTCTTTATTTTTCCATTTCTAATGTAGGATTTTAATTATTCAAGTCTTCTTCATCTTATTTCTATTTATTTTATTTTTTGTTCATACTAGGTAATCAAATGGTCACATGACCTTAACACAATCATGTCTAGGAATCTACATAATCCATACACCATGGTGTATAGAGTGGATGAGACAAAGAACACAAGGAGATGATCGATTACAAAAAGGTCACACTTGAAACGTTTTTATATCTTTATTTATCTATTTTGAATCTTTTAATTTTTATTCAAATGACTCAGTGATTATTGATGATATATGCTCATAAATGTTGTATAATCATAGCCAAAAAAATCCATAATTTTATATCATCAAAATCCTTTTCGAAATCATTAAAATCTGGCTTCTAGCAATATTTATGTTTTGACATTAGATATAACTGTCAAATAAACAGGCATATCTTGTTCATGACAAACTGAAAAAGTGCAATACCAGATTCTATGATACACTTAATTGAAATACGGTTCTAAAAAATATTTTTATGTATTTTAAATTCATTCGTATGAATTCGCAATCAATATTTTATAAACAGTGCGCAGATTCGTACCCTCTGATTTACATGGCTATTTTAGCCTATTTAGTTTACCGATTTGTAAAACGTTTCTAAATGAAAGTTGTTCAAAGAATTCTAATTTAGTAGACTGGAAAGTCTTGATTGATAATAAATTCTTTTGGTATTTTAATATCTTAAACAAAACAGAACAGTTTCATGTCTAAAAACGATTTTGTATTTCATATTCCTTTTTGATCTTTTCCTTGTTTTTATCTTATTATTTATTCATTTAATGTAGTATTCTTTAATATTTACAATCCCTTTAGTTAGTCTTTAATTATTATATTTTGTTTATTTATAGTTCGTGAGGTTCGATCGATTATTTTCTTTAACGTGCTTTCGGTTGTCATTCCAAGTTTAGCTTTAATGTCAAATGTGAGTTTCTCACACCCCCTTTTTAACGCTTTTACATATTTTGGGGGTATCATATATAACGTATTCAAACTCATTTGCTTATTATTTCTTATTACAAACTACAATTCGCTACATGGACTTGTGTGTTTACTTGTTACTTGCTCAAAGATTACGTGCATGGCTTACTTCAAGTTAGTATGATCATACGACCCCCTTTTCGCTCAAGACATTTGTTGTTATGAGTGGAAAAGGGTCTCATTATCCGAGTACGTTGGTGCACAATCCCAACTGAAAAGCACCTTACTTGCGCTTATCTGAGTACGTTGGTGCACAATCCCAACTGGAAAGGACTTTACTTGCTCATTTACACTGGTTCATGGAATTGTATGATTTTTATGTACTTATATCAAACTTGTGTGAACTCACCAACTATTCATTTAGTTGACATTATTTTATATATGTGCTATAGGTACATTTATTGGAAGATGAGACAAGAAGAAGACAATAGAACTTTGGCTATTTCAATAAATGGACAAATTGGTAAATTGTTCTTGTATTTTCTGTGAATTTCTTGTTATAAACTTGTGTACTTGATGTTTAAATTAATTAATGATAATATTGTCACTTAATAGTGTCACATGAGTTTTGAGCAATCTGTACATCACACTCAAGCGTTTCCGCTTTAGCCGGGGTGTTACAGCGAGTGGGGTTTTAATAATATATGGAGTGATTTAGGGTGTTGTGAGTGGAAGAGAGCGAAAATATATTGATTTTTCTGTGTATTTGAAAAGCTCTGTAGCACCCTATAACTTTTTAAATATATTTTGAAAGTGGTTATAAGCGAAGAGAGAGAAAAATGTAATGATAAATGTATAAAAATATTATTAATTGAGAATAAGAGAGAAAATATAATGTGTTTTAGTATAAATTTGGATTTGAATATAGGGAAAGGAACGACAATCTACATATTTTAATAAAAGAAAATAATTGTGACACATATCGATTTCTGGTTAAACCTTACAACTTTTTTTCCTCTTTTTTTTGGAATGACCAACATAGTAACGTCGGTTACTCCGTACGCAGCCCCCATTGGCTAAAGGTAGCCTGAGCCGGCCACGAGTCCGGACGGACGGAGCCACTAGCGGTCCACCTATTGAGGGATTCCCCGGATAAAACCCGACCCCACGCCTACCAAGCGGCACGACAACGAGGAGCCAGTAAAACCGGGTGAGATCAGGAGGCGAACCCTAAATTGGTGATAGTGAGGATTGAACCCCCTACCTCTCACTAGTAAAGTGAGTGCTCTACCTTTAAGCCACATTCAATTTATCAACTTTTTTTCTTCTAAAACTAAGATTTTAATTGACCATAATATATGGCATATTCCATTTCCTTTTACATTCTATTTGTATTATATCTATACATTTTTATAAAAATAAATATTAACATATTATTTTACTATATACTGTAAAATACTTGGTGATATCCAAAAATCAACCCATATATGTTAAATATTGAAAAAAATATAATTTCAAATGTTATCATTAACATATTGTCCTGTGTATATTGTTAAATATTATAAAGAAAAACAAAACTCGAATATGCATTCATTTTATGAAAACATTTTTTAATCATTTAATTATAAATCCATGCTTAAAAGTTTTCCCATTTTTAAAAATTAATCAATTTATCTATTATTATTATTATTATAAATTGTCATAGAAATTTATAAATTATAAATATATGCTTTAAATTTATCAATTTATTTTTTCGGTTAATTTAGTAAACTATATATTTTTTAAGTTAATTTAGTAACAAAGTTTATCATATTTAATATCTTGGTTTTTTATTAAGGATTATTTTGGGTTTTGTGGAATTTAAATTTGTTTTTTACAGTCAAAGTTGGTAAATAAATTGTTTTGTACAAGTTAACTATGTTTGGGTCAAAATGGGAAATCTGAGTATTGACTTGAAATTGTCAAAAGGATGAAAGTTAGAACTTTAAGCATGACTCCGGGTTTCAAATTTGTTTTCAAGGAAATTTTTGAAAATAATCAAAAGGTTCAGGACTTGGCAAATTGACTATTTTTCCCTCGACTATTAAAACTCAAGAAAATGTAGTGAACACTTCCGACATGCCACCCCAGGCCTAACAATGTTTTTATCAAATTTATAACATTTGTGTCAGCATTAACTTTTCTTTCAATGGTGTTCAGAAAGTTGTATGGGAAGCATGTCATGCAAAACTATGCTCAAGTGAAGCAAAATATTCATAAAATTGAATGGGTTAACATGTAATTTTTTATGTTGTCTTTATGGCAAAGTCAAAATGTAAGGCCCCATTACCGGTGCCCTACATCGGTCGTTGGATTTAATCATAAAAACAGTTCTAAATATCAGAGTTAATTAAAAATTTTTGTGAAAAATAATAAAACTTAAATCATTCGTTGCAATCTTACATAACTTGTCTATTAAAACATAACTTTAATTTATAGTATCAAAGCAACACGACAGATCTTCAGATGCCAGTCTCGTCCAATCCTGCCATGTGTCCCCCTCACGCTAACTGTCTCAATATATTCACCTATGTGCATACTAAAATTCAGCTACGCTGAGTAAGGTCTAGTTAATACATGTAACACACATTACGTTCTTATATTACATACTTGACCTTCTTTACTTTCTTCCATACATACGTAAGTATATACTTTCATTCATACTTTCTTTCTTTCGTACTCATATTTTATCTTTCTTTACATACATACTTATACGTTTAAAAGAGCCTTTCGCCCTATAACCTCACAGATATTATTAGGGTCTGCCACCCTCCTTCACAGATATTATTAAGGTCTGCCACCATTTACCGCCAATTCCTTCGTTTCATACTTTCCTTTCTTTCATGAATTTTATATACCTTCTTACATACCCATTAATATATAACATACATATATCATAAATATAACATATATAAGCATTCACATCTTTAAACTATCTCCTAACAGTACATGCAATATCCGAAGATCGTTCATGTACCGTCAGGCATTTATTCATAACATTCACATATATCATAATAGGCATACACTTACACTTAAGGTAAGTGCATTAACTAATCACATCGAGTATGCACACAGCCCCGAAAACATAAAAAGGAATGGGGCTAGAAACTCACCTGGATCCTATTGCGGTCACCGTTAATTGTTATCCCCCTATTTAACTGTGCTCGGCTACAATTACTTAAGTCGGTATCTTAGTTAACCAACGTATCTTAATATGTTGGGCTCATTTGTTTAGTTTTTGGGGATGGGCTGGTTTGTTTTAAATTGGGATGCGGGCTTAGCATCTTGGCTAGGTCAATCCACTGTCCAGTATGGCATCTGGGCCCAACTGGGTTAAGGCCCAAACCAAACATAAATTGTTCAGCCGAGAACTCTTGGTAGGGAACCCATGGTTGACCGAGATCTTGGGTTGACCGAGAACCCTCGTTGACCGCGAACTTGGGTTGACCGAGAACCCATGGTTGACCGAGATCCTAGGTTGACCGAGAACTCATATTGACCGAGATCTTGGGTTGACCGAGAACCTCTTGTCTAATGCTTTCAGCTCCTGTATTTATCTTATCATTTCCTTCTCTTCCTAGGTAGCTGTTATGGTCCTCATTATTGATTTTAAACCACTCTTTCCTACCATTCTTAACCGTTTTACACCCGTTATTGTTACATCATCAGGATATATCCCGCTTTGGGTATAAAGCTCAAACCTTTATAGATTTAAAACTCCATAGGCTAGATCTAGGGTTTATTTACGAGCCATATATCCCATTGAGTTTATCTAGTCCATTTTAAACATCACGTTTGCATTTTTATGAAACATCTAGACCCGATCTATTCTAGGGTTATGTTTCATGGCAATCCGGTCATAAAAACGTATCCTTTAAATGTAAAGAACACACCTTTATGTGTTGTTAGGTCACGGCTAGCTTGATATGCAATAATAATCTTATATCTTGTTCCTATATACAAGATCTATAAGAATCAAATCTTTGTTTTCAGATCCTTGATCTTCTTTTACTCGCGGCCGGCTAGGGAGGGTTTGTGTGTGTTTTGAGTGTGTAGAGAATAAGATGGATAAGAATGAGGGTTTTAGGGAGGTTTAAGGGGATATTTATACCCTCTTAAGCCCATGGACCTAATGCCCATCTCATTCTTAAGGGTATAAATATCCTTATTCCATTGAAAATTAAATATAAGAAAGAGTATGAGATAATTAAAAATGGAATAAGGTCCATGGAGTTGGGATAATTAAAAATGTAAGAAAGAGTATGGGATAATTAAAAATGGAATAAGGATAAATATCATCCTTGTTAGGTCATGGACCTAAATAAGGATATTTATACCCTTAAGAATGAGATGGGCATTAGGTCCATGGAATAAGGATATTTATACCCTTAATAATGCCCATGGACCTAAATAAGGATATTTATACCCTCTTAAGCCCATGGACCTTATTCCATTTTTAATTATCCCAACTCCATACTCTTTCTTATATTTAATTTTCAATAAATATTAACACACGTTTCAAAACATAAATTTCTTTTATTTATTATAAAATTAAGGATGTTACACGAAAAGCCCCCTGAAACTTATCAAAATCTTTTTCATGGTGTAGCTTAGAAAAACATAGTTTTTGAAAAACATATGTCGTTATAATTTAATGTTCTCATTTCCTTATATGTGTTGTAAATTGATAAATATACCAATAAAGGTAACTCTCCTTCGGAACTACTATTGTATGAGAAGTCGTCTTCCTGAATTATTTTAATTATACATATATGGTATTGACAATGAAAGTTATAATAGAAGTTTTGCATATGCATTTTTTTATTAAGTTCATTTAAATATTCATTTGTGATATAAATTAAATCAATTCATGTACACATGGTATAGATACAAACATAAATGTTATACATTTATTTCATATATATTATGTAATTATTTTTTTTACTTGTAATTTCATAATTTGGATAATCTCGTGTGATACACGGGCTCAAAAAACTAGTGCTCTTATAAGCCAATATGATTCTTTTAAGTGGCGCCTCAAACCATTTTGAATATCTAAAAGGAAATAAAAATCCAGAGCCCTATCTTTAAAAATTCATAATTATAAATCAGATTTGTATTTCTTGATTTTTATTTAACAAATAAGTTAGGGATGAGCAATAAATGAATCATTAACCTAATATGAATTACTATGAAGAAGCGCATATAGGAAATCTAGTCAATTTTGAAAATTACTAATATAGCGCCAAGCACTACAAAAAAGTTCATATTATATGGTGAACCATTCACACCCTGTGGAGACGACATGTCATCAATAGCTTCGTCGACACAACCTCTATATATTTTAGTTTTATTTTTTGTAATAACTTGCCTTTTCTTAGTTTTATTTTTTAGAGATGTTAATAACTTTTTCATACATTAATATATTTTTTTAGTTACACTATAAAATCGACCATCTTTTTTTATCTTTAAGTTGAGTATGATATTATTATATAAAAGTAAAAAAATTAAAATTAAAACTTGTTAGAAGTGTTGAATTGGGTGTGATTATTCAAAGTGTTTTTAATTTTTTTCATGGCGTTTGTAAGGGCCCGTTACCGGTGCCTCACTTTGGACGTTTAATTTACTCATTAACACAGTTCTAAATATCAGAGTTAATTAAAACTTTCGCGGAATATAAAAACTTTAATTAAACAATACATCATAATTCATAAACATATCTTTAAACAAACATTCTTGTCTTTCAAACTTAAAACATTAATTAAAAACTATGAGTCTTCAGATGTCAGCCTCTTATTCTTCTGTCATGTGCCCCACGCTCAAGCCAGCTGTCTCATTCTACTCACCTGCGCGCATACTAAAAGTCAGCTACGCTGAGTGAGTTCTAGTTAATGATACAACATATAACACATTCATAACTACCTACTTTCGTACATACTTCATACTTTCATACTTTCGTTTATAATATACTTACTTACCCTCATACCTTCATTCTTTCATATTCATACCTTACGTTTTTAAGAGCATTACGTCCTATAACCTTCACATATATTATTAGGGTATGCAACCCTATGACCTTCGCATATATTATTAGGGTATGCAACCTTGTAACCTTCTCAGAGTTTAGAAGAGTATGCAACCCTCTAACCTTCGCAGAGTTTAGAAGAGTCTGCAACCCTTTAACCTTCGCATATATTATTAGGGTCTGCAACCCTTTAACCATACATTACCTTTCATTATCATTATCATTATCACATTCATACATACCTTTCATAATATCATACATGCAACATTCATACATACTTTCTTTCACATAGTCATATCATATTTACTACACTATACCTTCCTTAACAATACGTGTAATATCCGAAGATCGTTCACGTACTGTCAAGAATTCATTCATAACATAAACATAACTATCACCTTCTTCATTAAGACATACACTTACCGTTTAAGGTAAGTGTATTGACATTCACATTGAGTATGCACACAGCCCCAAAACTTAACAAGGAAATGGGGCTAGAAACTCACCTGGATTATTTTACGTTCTCCGTTAATCGTTATTCCTCTCTTTAACTGTGCTCGGCTAATTGTATATTAATTACAAGTATCAATACTTTTCCTATTAACATTATTCATATTTCAGCCCAAAATGGCTAAGTCTGGTCTATTCTATTAGCCCTACAAGGTATTGTATTCATAAGCATGGTCTTGTATTAGAATACAATTTACTTAGAATATTATTTTACCCTCAACACTAATGTATTCAAATACTTTGTATTTGAATGTGTTCCTTTATTTCTTTTCTTTTGTAATTGAATACTTAATCCTTGGTTAAATCTTTCTTTCTGTATTTGAATGGGTTATTTAGAATACAATTTGTATTCGAAACATATGGGATTCAAAGGACATGTAAACACACCAGCATACCTTTACTGGAATACATTGGTGTATTCGATTGTATATGTGTATTCGAATTTACATATGTATTCGAATCTATACATGTATTCGGATGTAGCCATGTATGCGAGTCTTTGTATTGTATTCGAACCCCTATAATGTATTCCAGTCAAGATGTATTCTGTTAAGTATATGTATTCGAGTCTCATTGTAATCGAGTTTATGTATTGTGATCGAATCCTTCAATGTATTCGAATAGCATCATGTAATCGAGTCTACATGTTGTATGCGAATCATGCATGTATTCGACCACATACATTGTATGCGAATCATGCATGTATTCGAATTTACAGTGTAATCGAATTTAGCATTGTATTCGAACCATGTATTGCATGTGAATATAAGCATATATTCGAATTTGCTCAGTGTAATCGAATGTAGCATTGTATTCGAACCATGTATTGTATGCGAATGGGCTGTAACAATTTGGTCCTTTAGGGACGTTTTTCGCGACTTTACCACCCTATTATGGTCTTATATCATCCCATAAATGTTTCCCTAACCGTATTCGGCTAAGACTTAACTCGGCTATCCATTAAGCTTGAACCTTTATGGGTTTAAAACATTCAAAGGCTAGATCTAGGGTTTCTTTATGAGGCGTATATATCCATGAGTTCGTTAAGTCCATTTTAAACATCAAGTTTGCAACTTTATGAAACATTTAGACCCGATCTACTATAGGGCTAAGTTTTAGGACAAACCGTTCTAAAAAACATAACCTTTATATGTAAAGAACATACCTTTATGCGTTTTTAGGCTACAGTTAGCTTCGGTTATGAACAATAATCTTGTATCTTGCTTGTATATCCAAGATCTTCAAGTATTAAAGCTCAGTTTGGTCTTTGGATTCCCCTTCTTGTTCGCGGCCGTATGAGAGGGTTTGTGTGTGTGTTTTGAGTGTGTACAGAATAAGGAAGATAGAAGTGAGGGTTTTAGGGTTTTAGGGAGGTAGAAGGGAGTATTTATACTCTCTTAAGCCCATGGACCTAAGGCACATCCCATCCCTTATTTCATCTTTCCCACCCAAGTCCATACTCTTTATTCTATTAAATATTAATTAAATATTGACACATATTAAACAAACATAATTCCCTTTTATTTATTAATATAAATCTTAAGATGTTACAAGTCTTCCCTCCTTAAAGAGGTTTCGTCCCCGAAACCTAACTATTACTAAAACAAATCTGGGTAAAACTTACGCATCTCTTCTTTAACTTCTCAAGTAGCGTCTCATCCTTTGCGATCCTTCCATACCACCTTCACTAAGGGTATAACCTTGTGACGAAGTTGCTTTTCCTTGCGGTCAACTATCTCTACCGGTTGCTCAATGTAGTTCAACCGTTCATCAACCTCAATGTCTATCAATGGTACATGAGACGAGTCATTAGCCAGACATTTCCTCAGATGAGAAACATGGAAGGTTGAATGAATTCCTTCTAACTCTTCGGGTAAATTTAGCTTGTAAGCCACTTCACCCACATGATCTACGATCTTAAACGGTTCAATGTATCTTGGACTCAATTTTCCCCTCTTTCTAAAATGAATGATTCCTTTCCAAGGCGAGACCTTGAGCATCACATTGTCACCAACGTTAAACTCAATCGGTCGTTGCCGCTTATCAACATATGAATTTTGTATGTCTTGAGCAGCTTTCATTCTTGCCTTGATCTGATTAAACCTTGAAGACTTTTCTTGCACAACTTCCAAACTTCCGAGCTCTTTCTGACCAATCTCTCCCCAACATACAGGAGTCCTACATTGTCTTCCGTACAACATCTCGAACGGTGGCATACCAATACTTGAATGGTAGCTGTTGTTATAGGAGAACTCTACCAGATGCAGATTATCATCCGAACTTACTCCAAAGTCTAATACACAAGCACGCAGAATATCCTCAAGTGTTTGGATCGTCCTATCAGAGTGTTCGTCTGTTTGAGGATGATACGCCGTACTGATGTTCAATCTTGTTCCTATAGCTTCATGGAACTTCTTCCAAAACCTCGAAGTAAAACGAGTATCTCTATCGGACACAATCGACATCGGCACTCCATGCTTAGTCACAACTTCCTTTATGAACAAACTTGCCAACGTTTCTGACGAGATAGCCTCTCGTATAGGCAGAAAGTGAGCACTTTTGGTAAAATGGTCCACTATCACCCTAATGGTAGCATGATGTTTAGCCGTACGAGGTAGCTTAGTTATGAAATCCATGGTGATGTGTTCCCATGTCCACTCAGGTATCTCTAAAGGCTGCATATTCCCATAAGGTTTCTGGTGTTCAGCTTTGACTTGTAAACAAGTTACGCACTTGCTGACATAATCTACTACATCATTCTTCATACCCAGCCACCAATAGTCTCTCTTCAAGTCTTGATACATCTTAGTGGATCCCCGATGGATTTAATATCTTGTCTTATCAGCTTCATCTAAGATTTGACCTCTAAGATTTCCATGGTGTGGAATCCACATACGGTCAAACCTAGTCTTAACACCATGAGTGTTTTCCATCAACTCATCTTGCTGACCGAAAATCCTTTCCTTCTTCACTAGCCCTTCATCTATCAGCACTTCCGTCTGCACCTTGATGATTTCTTCAAAAAGACTTGAGTTCATAATCAGTTGATATGACTTCACTATTGCAATGACTTCTTCATTCTTACGGCTTAGCACATCATCGACCACATTAGCTTTACCAGGATTGTACTTAATATCGCAGTCGTAATCCTTTATCAATTCTAACCATCTTCTTTGCCTCATGTTCAGCTCCTTCTGCTCGAAAAAGTACTTTAAACTTTTATAATCCATGTAAATGGTACACTTAGAACAATACAGATAATGCCTCCATATCTTGAGAGCATGCACTACTGCTGCTAGCTCTAAATCATGCATCGGATAATTACTTTCGTGAACTTTCAACTGCCTGGACGCATAAGCTATCACTTTTCCCCGTTGCATTAACACGCAACCTAACCCACAATGCGAAGCATCCGTACAAACAACCAAATCCTCGTCACCATCGGGTAAAGAAAGGATTAGAGCTTGCGTCAGTCTTTTCTTTAATTCCTCAAAAGCTTCCTCTTGGAACTTACCCTAACTGAATACTACCGACTTTCGAGTCATACCGGTCAACGGTGCGGCTATCTTGGAGAAGCCCTCGATGAATCTCCTATAATAGCCAGCCAACCCTAAGAAACTTCGTATATCAGTCGGGTTCTGTGGAGTCTTCCAATTCATTATCGCCTCAATTTTAGCTGGGTCCACGGTAATCCCTTCAGGATTGATCACGTGACCTAGGAACTACACTACTCGCAACCAGAATGCACACTTCGAAAACTTAGCGTTCAACTTTTCTTCCTTCAAAACCTCCAACACTTCCTTCAGATGCTCAGCATGATCAGACTCACTCTTTGAATAAATCAATATATCATCAATGAAAATGATAACTGACGTATCCAGCATCGGCCAACACACCATATTCATCATGTCCATAAATGCTGCGGGAGCATTCGTTAGACCGAATGACATCACGAGGAACTCGTAGTGTCCATACCGCGTCTGGAACGCTGTCTTAGGGTTGTCTGCCTCCTTCACTTTCAGCTGATGATTGCCTGATCTGAGATCTATTCGCGAGAAGCAACTTGAACTTTGCAGTTGGTCAAACAAATCATCAATCTTTAGCAAAGGATATCTGTTTTTTACCGTAAGCTTGTTCAACTCACGATAGTCAATACACATTCTCATACTTCCGTTCTTCTTCTTCACAAATAAAACCGGTACGCCCCACGGGGAAACACTTGGTCTTATAAAACCTTTGTCGAGGAGTTCTTGTAGCTGGGACATCAATTCCTTCATCTCGGATGGCGCTAGACGGTAAGGCGCTTTCGTGACGGGCTGGGCTCTTGGTATTAAATCTATCTGAAATTCTATCTCTCGCTCCGATGGCAACCCCGGAAGATCCTCAGGGAATACTTCTGGTTAGTCACGCACACTAGGAACATCTTTCACTTCTTTCGTCTCGGCCGTAGCTTTGACAACATAACATACGCCAGGTAAGCACCGCACTCTCGCTTTAACAAACCTTCGGCTTTTTTCATCAAATGGCATTAAGCCCTGAACTTTTTTATCACCATAAACTGTAACCACGCTACCATCCAAGGACTTTAACCTTATTATCCTACTCTTACACACTATCTGAGCTTTAAACTCAGATAATCAATCCATTCCCAAAACTACATCGAACCCTCCTAAGGTCATCACATACAGGGTAACAGGGAACTCACGTCCCTCTAACTCTATCTTACAATTCTTAACCATTTTCATTATTTTAACCGAAGTGTCACTAGCGATTTCTACAATAAAAGTTTCAGACACTCGACAACATTTCATTTTAGCTAATTCACTGAATCTTAGAATGTTACAACGTTTGAAATTAACTTCATTTCAACATACTAATATATAGTTTTTGTACAAGATTTTTAAAGTTTATTTTTAGTGATGTTTTAGGTACTACAAGATTGTGTTTCATTTATATGTGGGCCATTGTTTCATTTTTTTTACAAATTTAGTTGCTTTTAACTCCTAACTCTAAGATGATATATGGCATTTCATTATGGTTTTCTACACTTTTAAAACATTATAATTAGCTCTTTAGCCTAAACTCACATATATAGGGTCTAAAACATATAAAGTTCATATTTAACTTGTGAAGCATACGAATAAAACGGAAAAGAACGTAATGACATTTTCATAAATAGCATAATTATGCTATATCGTGTAACAATAATAATTACGGTGGCTCAACAATTGTTATGTTTTGGGGTATACATTCACGTCCTTTAATTCTATGTAGGCATCATATAACTTTATATACACTTTTGACTCCATCTTATCTTATGAAAATGGTTTAACCTCTCAATTTAATTTTACAATAATTCTTAAATAACTGTGTGTGAGTGTATATGATTTTAAAGCCCGTTAAAATTTTAACCATCTTGTCTTTAACAATTCTTAACCCATAAAGGAAATAATATTTTACTCGTAACTTGTTAGCCTTTGTCAAATCATCTCTAATATCCTGGACGATAAGGTACACCCAGAGCCTTATCACCAAATTAAGAAAAAGTTAAATACCACACATGTGTTATCCGTTTATTTAGTAAAGACAATTACTTGGCGGCCAAGGTTAGATGGTTTGACTTTCTCTTAATTAACTATTCAATATTTTTGACTCACCACACCAATTATTTATCGGTCCCATTTGGAAGCTGTACGAAAGCTCACTTATAAATACGAGAATACTGCCAGGTTTCATTCACAACACATTCAGTTTCCAATATTTATTTAACCACCAAATATTCACAACAAATTTCAGTTGCTTTGTATCTTAGGTTTCCTCAAGAAAGGAAATGGCTATTGTATCGGCCTTCTTTAGTTGCTTCTCGAGTTCAAACAAAGTAGTAGATAATGGAAATGAAAAAATGGGCTCAATGAGCAAAGTTCAAAACAGTGATAGCAATCATGAAACAAAGAGCAAGGGAAGAAAAGGTGCACCAATCCCAGTTGCATACTTCCCTATTGGTTCAAACTTCTCACGCTTATAGTTAAACCAATTTAATATGTTTTTTTTTTGCTACTTTTAGTGCATTGACTATAAGTCTATGACCATTATTAATTACTAGTAGAAGTGTCCGCGCGTTGCGGCGGGGAGACAACATGAATTCGGTTGGTAGTGTTTCGGCTCGTTATGGTGCAAAGGTTACTTGGTCGTTGTGGTAGGACTTCTATCTACATACACTAAATGCTAAGGTTTTGTTCTTAGTTATGTTTGTCGTTTATACAAACAACTGAGAGACAAACGAACACAATTGAAGATAAAAAAACGACTATAAGTAGAGGTAAATATCCAAATTATAGTCTAAACAATTATCTTTACCACTACATATAACCTTTTAAAACTAAAGAAAGATATTAAGTGATCTTAAATTGGATATAAAGGTTTATAATATGAAAATCAGTGTGGTTTCAAATTTATATTAGTAATACATAAATACATAAATAAATAAATAAGAAAAGCTATTAATAAAGGTCAAAGGAACTGAGATGATTGAGTAACACGTTAATTCGAAACCAAACCTCGCTAGTAACGGTTTGGTTTCACAGTCTAAAACCATTACAGCCAAAACCCATTAGAAAATTGAATATAGCATTGTGCGCTTATAAAAACAAATTCTGTAAACCACCAACAAAATACAATTAGCAACAAAATACAATAATAATACTGAAAACAATTAGCAACACTAATAAAATATTCGGTTCACCTGAAGGTAATTGCTTATGTCGTATTGATTCTTGAGCACATACTCGTTGAAGATCGATGCCAAAGATGAGACCTTCAGCTATGTTCGTTCAACTATGTTCAGTTATATTCGTTTGTTCACATTTGTTAACCATTCGTTATACTAATAATAAACTAACACAAACACATTCATTTTCTTAACTAACGAACACGAACAAGAAAGCCTCGCTCGTATAATTGTTCGTGTTCAATCATTTTTCGGTTAAAGTTAAACGAACAAACACAAATATGATCCATTCGTGTCTATAAGATAACTTACAAAAATATATGTGTAAATATATGTTCCCAGCTGATGTTATCACCTCTGTTAAATAAACATAATTGTTAAATTATTGTAAGATTGTTGAATATGTGAATAAAGAACATACATTAACATAGATTAATCACCTGTAAGATCATCCATGAATGACGTATATCTTCAAATCTTGCGGTCAGGTTTTATACGGCCGGTTTCCAGTATAAACCGTAAACCAAATCGTTCTTTGCGGTTTGAAAACTTTAAAACCTACCGGTCGAAAGTTGAAGACAAAAACCAACCACGAAACCATTATAAAATGTGATATGTGGATGTAACGAGCGAGAACTTATGATACAAAAGTGATACCATTATAAAATGGCATGTTTTGACCCGAACCAAATCGATACTTTTTAAAAAGGCCCGAACCAAACCGATACGTTTTTAAAATGGCCCGTTTTGACCCGAAGTAAATAAATAATTTTATAAAACAAAAGGTGACTGAAATCAGATAGATATATTTTTAAAATGATCTCATTTTAAATGAACCGAATTGATACTTTTTTAAAATGACTCGTTTTGACCTCATTTTAAATGAACCAGGTCGAGACTCGTCCAGTCTATTCACTGTTCGGTTTGGTCATTAAAACATTGGAAATCACCATAATATAACGGTAAGGTAATTGTGAGGTTAGAACTAAAATTGCCACCAAGAACAACCGCAAATTTCACCAACTAAAAGTTGATTACCAACAAAAACACAAGATGTTTTAGCACAGTACAAGAAGCATAAATCACAAAGATGTTCACCACACAACTAACTGACCAACTGAGTCATCATGTACACAATCATTTAAACAGCGTCTTCACAATAGCCTTCACGTTCAGCTTCTTCAAGTCAGTATAGGACTGTCCACACCCAATAAACATTACCGGCGCTCCAGATATGTAAGCCATCGATAGTGCAGCTCCAACCTATATTAGCATCATTATAAACAGAACCAAAATTAGCATTAAAAAAGGCGAGTCTAATATGTTTATGGAGTTTTACCTTATCAATAGTATCAAACTTGGTTAGAAAAATTCCATCAATAGACCTAGGGCTCACTGGGGCGACAGGTCAGCTAGTTTCTGTTGGGTCAAAAATAAAATGGAGAAGTTATTGAAAAAGATATACAAAAACTTAATCTACCCTATGAGTTTTGATTATCATGTTGACCTGATTGAACTTTGATAGTTGATCAACAACATCATTACCGACCAGCACCTCAACAACAAAAAATACCAGGTCTGGACTATTAACATATATAAGCTTAGATAATGCACACATTAACGGTTCATTGTCCTGCATTCGACCCGCTGTGTCAGCAAGAACCACGTCTGACCCGTTGCGGGTGGCCTCCTGAACTGCTTCCTTCGCAATGATTGCAGGATCTTTGTAATAACCCTTTTCAAAAATAGGGATCTAAAAGAAGAATGTAATTTAGTATCATGGTTAAAAGGCATGACAACATTATTATAGAAGAGGTCAACCATCATGCAGTCGTTGAGTCGTACCTGAAGCCTACGAGCATGAGTGCGCAGTTGCTCAACTGCCCCTGAACAGAACGTGTCACATGCTGTTGAAGCCATAATGCCACCTAAACAATTGCATTCTGTTAATTGGATAGCTTTTGACTATTTGACCCGCACGACCAATTTCATATTTGGTTAAGTTTTTTAGCTTAGGCACTTGACCAGTTAGAAAAAAAACATAATCCAAACCAACCATTTGTTGGTCAACAATTCGATATTGCCACATATACCAAAAAAAGTGATTGGTTGATAATTACCTTGGCAAGATTAGTAGACTTTCCTACTCCATTAATTCCCACAAAAAACCACAACATAGGGTTTATACTGTTCCTTGGCGACAAGAACATCCCTCAAAGTGTTAATTTTGCATCAACCAATAAAATATGTAACAAAATGACAAAAAGAAAACTTATTAAGTCATGCTCACCTGCACCATTGATAATATCCTGGTAAACGAAGCAAGCCTTTTGCCCTCGAGGCTGACAGCTATAGATTCGCATAGTTTGTTAGAAATTTCTTCAGCCTGTAACATACAGCACAACCCACAATTTATCCAAAAAGCAAAAATAAATAAATAAAATAAATAATAATAATAATAATAATAAAACAAAACAAAAAGGAACTTAATATTGACAAAACATCCCACATTCTTAGTCATAAGTCTGTCTTTTAGAGCTTTCAAAGGTGGTTCCAGATACGCCTTCTCCAAATTTGTCTTCCCAACAATGCTGAAAACAAAATTATGTTATTAGCTTATACGATAATCAAAACCAAACAAAAGTTCCATATTTCAAGATAAAAATTACCTCTGAAACATGGATGTAAACCACATGTTCTTCTTCGAAACTACCTTCTTATCATTCACTGCTTCATCATCATCCTCTTCGGTTTCACTGTCACTACTAACAACCTCATCTTTGTCCATCATACTCTCGCCTTCAACAACGTGTGCAGCCACCACATCATCATCACCATTCTCACTCACCGGATCCGTGAAATCCAATTTGGTTTGTGGTTGCGACTCATCCCAAACTCTGTTCTTTTTTGCTGGTTTCTTCTTCGGTTCCTCTTTGGAAACCTTGTTAACAACAACATTAGATTTCTTCCAACTTCAGACCGGAGCTTATGCAGCTTATTTACATCAGAAGGCCCGTCATTAGTCTTGACATAATCGTTTTCTTTTCCACTAATATCCCTACTGGCTACTACCATATTGGAATTCACATTTTCCAAAACCGTAACACCTTTTTTCACATTATCATCATCTGCACCATCCTTGCCACTCTTTTTTTTATTACCACCATCAAACCCTTGTGCCTGCAACTGATGTTCTTGATTCTTGGACTACTTGTAATTATAATATATTAGATAAACGATAAACATTTAGAAACCAAAAACATGATTTTAAACAATACAATTAAAATAACCCGGATTGTTTCAAGCAAACCTATTGTTAGTAGTGACAGCTTTAGAAAATTGGAAACAAATTAGGTGCAAAAGCTCCTCATTTGCGTATAAATAACCGGAGGAAAAGATTATTTACCTGGATTTGGTGATGCGATTGGGGGTGTGGGATGAATCATACTTAAAGCGATCATCCGCTGGTAAGAGAGAATCCCAAAACTGATTTCAATTGAAGGGCCGCTGAAGAAACAGAACGTTCGCCGGAGACTTGAATGGGGGAATTGAATATTACGGCGTCTATATCTTTTATAAGATAATATAGATATAGATTAATAGTTGAATAGAGCTGCAAGGGGAAAATAGAGACATGAATTTTATTGTTATTTCTTAATTGGTGTATTCTTACATTTATATTTATGTATTTAATTTGTTTCTTTCTTTACATTTCATTAAAAGTGTCGCTTATGGATAAATGTAATTTACATTTTTGTTAAGACCATGTGTAGTCATAATGGTCTCTCCTAAATATTATGCGTCACGTGGCCCTTAGTCACTTTTACATTTTTTTTGTTTTTTGTTTTAAATTTTTTATTTAGAGTAATCAAATAACAATAATATTTTATTAAATAAATATTATATTAAAATAAAAAAAACTATTCGTCTCCATCATCTCCACCTTCGTCGTCTTCACCCTCGTCGTCGTTGTCTTCATCATTATCTTCATTGTTGCCCTCATTTTGATTCTCATTTTCATCTGGAAAACGCCAATTCATCCAAAGATGTTGGACCAAATCCCCCTTTAGTGCATTATGTATCTCTCTTGACCGCATGAAATCTGAGTTTCGAGTCTTTGCTCCATACTTGATGGAGTTCGTGGTGGATCGGAGTCCGATATGAAAGTTTGACATATTGTTCCTCTCTATTCTTCGATGATCATGTTATGCATTATGATACACGCATACATAGCACTTTCATTCTTTCTAAAGACCATAGACGACAAAGATTTTTAACAAAATGTCAGCGTTGTTGAAGAACCCCAAAACACCTCTCAAAATCTTTTCTTGCAGACTCTTGTACTTTCTTAAAATACGGTTTTTTTCATCCAATCGGTCTCTGAATGTTTTCACGATAATCTAATACTCTGGATATATACCATCACCCAGATAGTACCCATAATGATACAAGTTATCGTTATCCCAAAACAAAGCGATGAGAACGGTCCTAGATATGTAACTCTACATCACAGGTGGTTATGTCATTGTTGGAACCGAGAACACCAAAGAATGCTGACCAAATTCAAAGGTCGTATGAAGCAATCGCTTGAAGGCTGAGTGTTGGTCCCATTTGTTCACCTCGTGTGTATTGACCTCGCCATGCAGTTGGACAATTAGCCCATTCCCAATGCATGCAATATACACTCCCTATCATGCCGGGTAAACCATGCACCCTTGTATGGGCCACGTAAAGCCGTTGTAGATCGTTCCAGTTGTGCTATCTCAGATAATGTGGTCCATATAGTTTCAATATTCCTATATTTGACACAAGTTTTTATAAAATAATTGATTAAAGTAAACAAGTGATATAATTATTTAAAAAAATGAAACGTACCGTAACAAAAATACTCCAAGGTGGCCATCTTTAAATACTCGTCGTTGATGTTGGTCGTGTTTCCGTAGTCGAGCACGCGTACGCCTGACGTAACCTTCTGAATAATCGTGAATCCCTGCGTCCCTCGACCCTCCGGCTTTTGCTTAAAGTAATCAAGCTCACGCTCCAAATCATTGGTAATGCGCATAAATAAATTTTTAGACATCCGAAAGCGACGCCTACAGGTCTTCAGGTTCTTGTATCTCGGCGAGTCGCTGAAGTAATCCGCCATCAACCGGTTGTTGGCTTCGATACAATCTCGTTCGATATATGCTCTTTTTGAAACGGAGAGTGGATGAGATCTAATAGAATTCATATAAGTTGTTTCGAGCACAATCGCACTCGTAACCGACTCTTCCTCCGTGTCGTCTTCGGCTTGTCTGTCGGGCCCAAAAAACTGATTATATATAGAAGTAGGAGAATCCATTTATAGGGAACTTTGTGTGAAGAAATATAGAGTAGAAAGAAAGATTTATAAATTTGGTGAGTTTTGATTGGAGATGAAGTTGGTTAATATATATATATAATATTTTTTTTAAACGGTTATATGACCGTGGAGGGTTGCAATTGTTTTTTTAAATTTTCGAGCCATGTTTGCGTTATGTATAAACTCTAGGAAAAAAAGCCAAAACGCCGGGGGGTGCCCTCGTCTTATACTCCAAAACGCCGGCGTAACGCGGCGACTACGCTTGGTCTAATAACTATAAATAAGAACATGCTTTGTATAATTTTTAATATAATTAATGTTTTTTTATTTATTAAATATAACTACATATATTGCAAATTTCGACTTCCATGTCTTCTCCTTAATTGTTCTCTTGACACGCAAATCTGATGAGGCTCGATTTGAAAATTTAGTGACATAATTTAATAAAAATTACATGAGTGACCTAATTAAAACATTTTTTAAACTCATTTACTATTATGTGACATTTTCTTATTTATAAATATCAAGTTTTCATTTGGCATATTAGGGGTTTTTAGTTTTTAAATAATCATGACGTTTCATTTCAGTAATTCACAATTATAAAGTCAATACATAAACTATAAGCCTTTCAATACTAAACATAAACTCTTATAATTATGGAAAATCGAATACTACTTAACTATACACATTCTATTCATATACAATTAACACATAATGCTTGTGGGTTAGACATAACGATTTTATATGGCGTTTGAAGTTAACCATTATTCTTCGTATCCAGTAGACTAAGGTATATTATTTTTGTTTTCTGGGTAATGCTTATAATTTCCATGTTTTTACAATTATATTATGAACATTCGGTATAAACAAGCCACAATTGTGACTAAACTTAAAACTCTTTGTTATCTCGTTTTTCTAACTGTTACGTTTTGTATATTAAAATCTTTTGTTAAATCAACAATATTAGACAACACGCTATATACATTTTTTTTTCTATCAACATTTTTGTTATTCCTCATTTTCATAAGATAGCATTACTATACTATATTACAAATGTCTTCAAATCAAAGAAGCGTAATTTTGTTCAATCAACCTCTTCCAATAAGATGAGTAATTCAAACAGTTAGTCATTTTAATATTCTTTATTTACCCATTCAGATGTTATCTAATAATGTTTTTTTTCTAAAACTGCAGTGTCAACACTAAGAGAACCACTTGAGTAGCATTTCGAATATTAACAATTTATTTATAAAGCTTTAATAGAGTAACGTATAATTAAATATATTTTGTTATGTTATTAGCTTTAATTAAAAGCTTGCATTAAAGGATACAATATATTATAAACGTGAACACGTATTTCTACTCCGCGCGTTGCGGTCCGAGTAGATTAAATGCGTTACATGTTCGAAAGTTATCACGTTTTGCGACAAGCACGCGGCGAGACGTCGGTTGACATCAGTTAGATTCGCTATGGTAAAAGTTTTGTGGTGAAAGTTTCACTACCAAAGTTTATAGGACCAAAATTAATATATGAAATTAAAGTTGAGGGGTTAAAAAAGTATAAGTGTAAAAACCTTTATGCCAAAAGTCTAATAAACCAAAGTTCGCAATAAAAGTTAGAGAGGCTAAAAAGGTAATTATTTGAAACTATTTTGAAAAAATTATTAGAATAAAATTTTTAGTGTTTAAATTTTAAATGCATATATAATACTTGTGCGATGGTTAGTTATACATTATATAAGAAGATTTAAATATTGATGAATAGTAAATGTGTGAATGTAGGAAATAATTTATAGTTAAATAACAATTGATTTTTTATGTACTATCAATTATACAAAACGAAACATACATAATTAGTTAAAATTAAGTAAACTAACATAATGGAATATTTTATAACCATCCTTTTCAATGTTGATTGATATCATATTTTAAATACATTTTAACATTTAATGCCAAAATTCAACTTTGGTTGTTTTTGTTAGCTCGTAGTAAATAAAAGTGTAACATAAGATGTAATAATTTCGCCAACCTAAATCTAATTAAATTATTATGTTTACTAGGTTAGAACCTGTGTAGCACACGAATTAAGTGAAAAACAGAAAATAAATATAAAGCAAATAAATTTTTTAATAATTTGAGAAGAAAACTAACAGAGTTTTTAATTAAAACCGTAAAGCATGATTGATAAACCATAATTAGAACTTGTAAAATGTCAAACCAACCAATCAAACATAATAATAATAACAATAATAACTAGGGTATAGCCCGTGTTACACACGGGTGGAAAAACATGTCAACAAACATAATAAATTTAAACAACAAATTCAAGTAACACAAAACTTCTTCAAACTTTCGGACCAAAACGTTAACCATTTACATGTTCTAGATATTAAAAGTTAAGAGTTACAATAAGTTAATGTACATCGAACAACCAAAAAATCAACAAAAGACATAAACATGTTCTTTCATATTAAACCATCATCAACTTCTTCAAACATTCTATCAAAAGAAACTCATTTTGCTTCACCACCTGAAAATATAATAAAACATTAGCATCCAAATTAAATATATTTAATAATGAGTAACATTTGAACATTAATAAAGTTGTTTTTATTAAAACAAAATAACATACAACAACAAACAAAGTAAAGTGACAACATAAAACATATTTCTAACTTAAACCATTAAACCAAAAAGATATATCAATAAAAACATTTTTTGGCTGTAATTTTATACATAACAAATTTGATACTCTTTTAAAACAACCCGTTTTAAAATATTTTTGAAATAGTTACAAAATATAAAAAAATTAGAATTAGTCAACTTCAAAAAATTATGATTTTTTTTTATTTTTGACCAATCTTGCAACAAACTTTTAAATCAATGACATTAATATTTTGTTAAACTTGCAAAACATAAAAACGTTTTACAATAAATGAATTTTCAAATAACTTTAGAAAGATTAAAAAAATTTTATGTTGACTTTGAAAATATTTAAAGGGGAAAAAATATGATACAAAAATATATATACCATATATACATATATTTTAATAAAAAATATTAAAAACGTGAAAATTAATTGTTATATTTAAATGAGAATATTATTAAAGACATTACTAACGAACATATATGTATATCCAGTACAAACAGAAAATGTAATAGACACGTATTTAAGATATTGACATTTCATGTTGTGTATATATTAGGAAAATGAATTAAATTATAATATATTAAATGGTTATTTAAGTTATAAATTTGTTTACCAAAATTTATGGAACTATCAAAACTAATAGTCGGTCAACAATATTAAAGAAAGTTATTAACTTTAAAAATTTTAGAAAACACCGACCCACGTTATAGTCAATTCCAAAATTAAATAAATAAATTATACTCAACTTATTTATTTGAAATTCGAATTATTAATTTGAATATACGTAAAGAATAATAATTATAAATAATGACTTTCAACTTTATTATATGATTTGATTAAATTAGAATATAATAAATTGTTATTTAAGTTATTTTATCTATTACCAAAATTGTTAAACGAAATTTGTTATAGTCAAAGATCCCTAAATACAAAAAAGATTACAAAATTCATGGCATAATGTAATCTTGAAATTATTATTTTTGTAGTCGATCCATAATTAATATTATTCTATTACAAGTCAATGAAATATGCATTCAATTTTGTTACAAACCCATTATCAGTAATTGTGGCATTTATATCTAATTATAAATTAGTCAAACATACAAGATAGTAAGATTGTGGAAATTGGAAACTAATAAACATAGCAATATTAACAATGGAAACAAAAATTTTTCATAAACAACTGTAATATATCTTTTTTTTTAAATTCAAATTCAAATAATATTTCGTATTATTATAGTGCATTAATTGTTAAAGTTTCCATAACCAAATGATGACACCCATTAGCATTAATTGTGACATTTATGCATCATTATACAATGGTCAAACAAAAAAGATGGAAATGTGTAAGTGTTAGAAAATATAATGTATCATACAATATAAAAACGGAATAATATTTTAAGTTAAAGATATTGAAATATAAAAATGGTAAGGTGTAAATGTTATTATTTCTGTCAAAATAAAACGTTACAACTAATTAGAAAGGGAAATAAAATAATAATAACAAAATTACTAAACTTATAATAATTATTATAAATTATAGAGATTATCATTAATATATAGATAAATATAAGATGTAAACAATTTTTTTTAACATGTCAGTTTTGATTATAAATGGACAAACCAACAACTATATATGATTGATTATATAAAAATCAAATAATTTACATGAATTGTGAAAAATACATAAATACATGAATAATAACAAAAATATACATCAATATTAAACCAAAAAATAAGATATCTTGTCAACAAATCTTCAACCCATGAAATTAGCTATATCAAGTTGGGAACATAACCTGAAATGAGAAAATTAAATATTAATATTCGTTTTGCAAATAATAATTTTTAACCGTGATAATGTTATATGTTATGAAATGTTTGACAAGTAATATATAAAATTCAACTTTAATTTAAATTTGAAAATTTATAAATTTTTAATTACGTCATTTTAGAATAATAAATTTAGTGATGGTAATTATAGACATTATGAATGTTTGTTTAATCAGTTATTTAAAAAGTTCAATCTAAACTTAAATTCAACTTTAATGTTTGACCAGGCAATTTAAAAATGTTTGATCAACTTAAATGTTTGACCAACAATTAAATAAAAAAATCAACTTTAATTTAAATTTGGAAATTTAAACATTTTAAATCAAATCGTTTTAGAAAATAATAAATGTTAATGATGGTAAGTTTAGACGTTATGGAATATTGACCTACCATTTACAAATTTCAACTTTAACTTAAATTGTAATCAAATTTTAAATCATTATTATTATTATTATTATTATTGACCATTAATTATAAATTAATGGTTAATCAATTGGTTGACTTAATTTTGCAAACAAAAACAAAAAAGTACTTAAATGATTTGAAATTATAACCAAAAATATTAATGTTTATGCTATAGAACATTTGATATTTAATTTATAACCGAAAAATTTAAATGTCTTACCGGAAAATAACAAATAATGATAATAACCATGGTATTTTTCGTTTTTTATTAAGAAACAAAAATCAAATTTTTCATAAATCAATCGGGTAAATTACCTGAAATAATAAAGTTTTGTTATAACATGGATATTATGGACTATTAGAATTATAATTTATAACCGAATAATTTAAATGTGTCTTACCGGAAAAACGAAATAATGATACTAAATATGGATGAAGCTGATTTATATTTAGAACCTACAAGAAAAACATGTATAACAAAAAAAAACAGGAAAAATATTAAACTTCAAATAAATAAAACACCAATTGTTATAGGTATAACACATAAACGGAAAACTTACCGGAATAACGATACGTAGAAATATTAGCTTCATCGCCATTTTTGATTTAGAACTAAAATGATTTAAAAAAAATCAGTTAACAATGAAAATAAAGATAAAAATGTTACATGTACAATAACCGGAAGAAAATATGATGTTGCCGGAAAAAGATATTACCTTGCCAGAATATCATATAACATTGTTGGTCATTAAAGTATAATATATAACCTTACCGGAAATGATTAATCTCGATCTACATCACCGGAATATAAAAGATGGTGGATGGTGGAGTTAGTAAGCCGAGAGAGAGAGAGAGAGAGAGAGAGATTAAAATGATTAAAATGATTATGGTGGAAAATTATAAGTTTAAATAGTGTGTGAGATGACACATGGCAGAATACTAGAGCACATGAGAATGGAAACATGCTGACTGGATTGCACATGTGGACAGCCTAGAAGAAGGCCATGTGTCCACATTATATTGATTTAATAGTATTTAAAGATTATAATAATAATCATAATCATAATCATAATCATAATCATAAACTACCAACGTAAATGTGTTTAGCCGCAAAACATTGCCGGAAACCGCAAAATAAAACAAAGTCAAATTTTGTTCATAAACCAAAACTTCTCTAATGTCAAACAAACCAGACAACAAATCATGAAACATAAAAAAATACAAATGTAAATATAGTTACCAGTAAAACATGCCAGAAACTTTAAAATAAAAGAAACACAAATATTGTTTTTAAATTCATGACAACACATCTATTTTTCCTTTTTAAAATTAATAGATTGTTATCTCTAGAAACATCACACAAAACCTGTTTATCATTGGGCATATTACTTGAATATGCAACGGCATCATCATCAATGTTATAGATATCTCCATGTTTCCTCTTTAAATTGGATGGTGGAGAACTTTGACGATTTGTGTCTCCATTTGAAATTAGAGTTTTGTTATTCTCACCTGTGAATGATACAAGTTCCTTGAAAATATAATTATAATAAAGATTTGATGATTAATGGATATCATAGATACTAAGAATAGTGTTAAAAGGTTTCAAATATTTACCTTGTTGACATTGTCTTCGGATTAACAATCTTCACTGGTAAGCACGCCTCCTTTTTCAATTTATTTTTTAAATAATGATATAAAATATAGAAATAAGTTCAAATAACTAGTAGTGCAAGACAAACAACCAATATAGAAAAAAAAGTGTATGAATTTAAACCTTTGTTTAGAAACATTAGTGGCAGGAATGTCTTCATCGACAAAGAGCTTAGACACATAATAGTTATTGGAGGCCCATGTTGCACCCAAATAAAACACAATATAAATGTTGAATTAAAATTGATATAAAATTGTCATAAAATTTAATAATATAGATACTTACGATCATAAAAAGAAAACTTGACGAACTGCAATATGATAACTTTACGAGCATAAGGGTATTTGGTGATATGCGTCCATTTGTTTTGCATAATCACCCAAAAAAGTCATATTAATTTGCAGTTACTGTTGAAGATTTGAATAAAATACATTAATATATGAATGTATATATAATTGCTCAGAGCCTGGGAGAAGTTTTTGGATTGTCCCCCCGACAGAAGGCGGTTATTGAATGCTTACAAGGTTCTCATGCCCAAGATTTTCTAACCGTTATCCGATTGATGGCTTGAGCCAAAGCATGTCTGCGGTCGAGTATAGGGCCATTTTTAAGTATCGTTTGATGGTCCCAATGTACCCAGAAGACGAAACATGTCCGATCTGCCGTAAGGCTTGCCTGGATAAATCCGGAGAGCATGCGGTTCATTGCAAGGAGATGCATGGGTTCAAATACCGACATGATTGAGTGCGGGACGTTCTTTGGGACATCTTAAGGCGAGCTGGGATATCAGCTAAAAATGAAGCCCCCGTAAACTTCCTTACAGACCCCACGAAAGGGAGATCCACTCTACGACCGGCAGATTTGCTCGTCTTTGGTTGGGCCGGGGGAAAACACGCTTGTGTTGACCTCACAGGGGTATCTCCTTTAGCTGGTTTGAGGGATAATGGGTTTGTAGCTGGGCAAGCAATGAAAAGGGCTGAAACGAAGAATGTGGAGAAACATGCTAAAGCCTGCGAAGAGAACCAACATGTTTTTATCCCTCTGGCTTTTGATACCTTTGGCTCCTTGGCACCGGAAGCTATCCGTTTCCTAACCAGGGTCCAACGGGTTGTGCATAGCAATGTGTCGACTCCAAAGGGGCAGGGGTATGTCTATAGCAGATTAGGGTTTGCAATTCAGAAAGGGGTGGCGGCGCAGCTTGTTGCCCGCCTACCTGCTATGTTGATGTAATATCTATGTTTCTTATTAAATATATAATATAAATTTTATTTTGTTTTAATAATTATCTTTATTGAAATATATATATATATATATATATATATATGAATATATATTATTAAAGGTGAAAAATGAAAAATAAATAAAGTTGTAATAAGAATAGTCACTATTCGTCTTTTAACTATTAAAGTGGTTTTGACATCATTCAGACTTTATTTTATAAAGAAAAAATGGGCTTCTAGCTATTAACACAACCAATAACATCTGTATAATAAAAATAAGTTAATAAGTAAAACTATTTGTATGCTAATAAATGTTTATAATAAATAAAATAGTTACTAACCTATTGTATTATATTCAAGGAAAATGTTTGCATTCATATATTTAAAGATCTCAAAAGAGAACGCAAACGGCTCTCCAATAAAATCTTCAATCGAAACCATCTGGGTAGATAAATTAAAACTTATTTTATGTGAGTGGCCGAGTATCCTTTGGTGAGGTTTAAGGTCTGTAAGGAATGTATTTATAATTAATAAAGTTGAGTTAAGTTTAACTTTAGTCCCAAACTTCATGAAGATTTTTGTACGCATGCTAGCCCTCATTTTATTACCCTACAACAATCAGAAAAGTTATTTAAAAAAAAGGATCATAAGTTAGTAACTAACAACAACAGTAGTATCAGTTTGAAAAATACCTTTTGGTACTTGGATATAGATGGCCTTAAAATACATAGCTCAAGAAAAATATAGTATCAACAAACAATGCATTTGATTCAGTCTGACTTGGCTCCCACCATACTATTTTGTTAATTTCTGCTTTTACAGTTTCACACCTACATAGAAGGATATGTTTATTTACTTACTACATATCTTAATACATATAGAGAGATGTTGAACATAGAATATAGTTAATCGGTTTGATACATGCTTACATACTCTAATATATGCAGGAATAAATACAAAAACACAATTACACAGCCATTGTAATTAACTCGTATCAGCATATGTCTAAATATTCTCAAACTGCTCTGCCAATTCCTTTTATAACTTGAATCCACATAATGCAATGAAAATATAATTGTATCCATATCAAATCAAAGCATATGTAACTTTGTATTTACATTTAAGTTGACTTTGAAAAAAGTATATTCAATTTGACTTTTTCAAATACTCACTTCTGTTGGAGTACGTAACTCATAAATCATAATTCTAAGTATATTAAATCTTAATAAATTTATTTTATTTATAGATTGTTGCAATGTTAGTCTTTAATAAATTGCAATTGCGTTAAAAAACTCAAAGTTCATAATATAATCCTAAAAATCTTAACTCGATCTGTAGTTTTTGAAGAAATTATTGTACTTGACTGTGTTGTTTGTTGTAACAAATTTTCAAGAATTTTAAAGTGATTTCAGTTGCATGGATGAATTTGGCCACGTCTCAATCTCAATGGGCATGATTAACTCACTATCTAATTGCAATTAATTACATGAAAAAAAAAGCCAAAACTAGAAAGTCAAAAACAATTTGACAGAACAAAAGTTAAGAACTGATAAAATTACCTTTAGTTGAGTGTAAGGCCCCGGTCCCGGTGCCCTACTTTTGACGTTGGATTTATTAATAAACACAGTTCTAAATATGTAAGGCCCCGGTCCCAGTGCCCTAAATTGGATGTTGGATTTACTAATAAACACAATTCTAAATATCATAGTTAAATAAAACTTTCACAGAATATTAAATCTTTCATAAAATATTACATAATAATTCATAACTTGTCTAAAACAACATTTTGTCTTTCAAATTTAGAAACATTAAACATAAAACATAACAATCTTCCATGAGATGCTAGTCTCTTCCTTTCTATGCCATGTGTCCACGTCAAGCGAGCTGCCTCATCCTACTCATCTGCGTGCATACTAAAAGTCAGCTAAGCTGAGTGAGTTCTAGTTAATTAGGTAACGTACAATACATTCACATGTGTATACATACGCATCCGAAGATACATATTATATAGCCTGCTTACCTTTCTTTCATACATATATTATCATGTATTTTCTTTCTTTTATTCATTCTTTTCTTTTCTTTCATACTTTTATATTGAACCTTACTTTACATAATTCTACGTTTTAAAGAGCATTGCGCCCAACTACCTCGAGTATTATTAGGGCCCGGTTCCCTTTCTTCCTTGAATATTATTAGGGCTCGGTTCCCTTTCTGCCTCGAGTATTATTAGGGCTCGGTTCCCTTTCTGCCTCGAGTATTAGTAGGGCTTGGTTCCTATTCTGCCTTGAGTATTATTAGGGCTCGGTTCCCTTTCTACCTCGAGTATTATTAGGGCTCGGTTCCCTTTCTTCCAGACAACCATACCATACCTGTTTATATATTCATAATCATAACTTTCATACATACATACATCATAAACAATAATCATATCCTTAAACTACCACCTGGCGGGTACATATAATATCCGAAGATCGTTCACGCACCGTCAAGCATCCATTCATACCTAAATCATGCAAGGCGTACACTTACCACTTAAGGTAAGTGTATTAACTAAGCACATAGAGTATTCACACAACCCCGAAACATAACAAGGAAGTGGGGCTAGAAACTCACATGAACTCGATTACGTTCACCGTTAATGGTTATTCCTATCTTTAGATGTGCACAACTAACTGTATAACAATTACACGTATCAATTAACTATCGCTATCCATATCGTGTTTCTAGTTTAATTATAACCCTCAATGAACGAGGATCCGGGGGCAGCGCCCCTGGCAGTGATGTTTTAGAGGTGGCGGCCCCTAGCAGGGTCCAAGGGGTAAAGCCCCTGGCTGGGGTCGAGCTGCCAGGTCAGCTTGGAAATTATTTTTTTTTCCATTAACTGTCTTAACACATTTTTCATTATAATTCTTAATTATTATTTTATTTGCTAACTCATAAAGTTCGAGGACTTCTTTGTAATTAATCCATTTTATCTTAAGTCCAGGGACCTTTCTGCCATTCTTTCAAACTTTAGTTCATCATCCAATTCGTTAACGAAGGAGGCTCCTTCGTTATTTCTTAACGAATAGACCTTTATACAGAATTGGCCCTTATAACGAACTGATATTCATAATGAATGGACTCATTCGTTTGGTCTGGCTAACAGATGAACTCTATAACGAATTAGGTTCATTCGTCGCTTACTTAACGAATGGCCTTAACGAACTTGGGTTAGTTCGTCATTCTTTCTTTAACGAATTGACATAACGAATTGCTTAACGAATGAAGCTAGTTCGTTATTCTTCATAAACGAATTGGCATAACGAATTGTTTTCAATTCGTTATTTCTCTGTTAGCGAATTAGGGTTAGGTCAGAGAATGTCAGAAACATTCTCTGAAATTCCCTTACCTCATACACCTTTTCCGGCGCCGCTTTTCCGGCACCGTCATCGCCGGAAAAACGTATTTTCGCACCGTTTTCACCGTTTTTTCGTCCCGTTTGATCCATATTTGAGCTAGGGTGACCCCTAAGCTCATCTTTTGACCAGTTTATACCCGATTCCATCCGGATCCCGTGACTTTAACGGTTGAGGGTGTCGGCTCAACTAGATCTAGCGGGTTTGGCTACGTACAATATCATACTATCATTACCTCGGGTCGGGATCGGTTCTTCTTCTTAGTTTCGGTTATAGAAAGAGAGAAATATGAGAGAGAGCTTAAGTGTGTTGTTTTGATGGTGTATGGAACTAGTGGAAATAAATGGATTAATGCATAAGTATGGTTTATATACTATGGGTCATGGGCTTACGCCCATGGTCTTTTCTTCTTTCCTTTTTAATCCAAGTCATAACCCATATCTATTTAACCCAACACTAGCCCGACTCATAATAACTCATATTTTTATTTTATTAACCGAAACGAGAAAATGGAATGTTACAAATATCAGAGTTAATTAAAACTTTCGCGGAATATAAAAGTTCAACCATATATATATTACATAACATTCAAATCTTGTCCTAAATAAACATTCTTTGTCTTTTAAAATAAAACATAAGTCCTTAAAACATCATAACATTTTCCCTTGAGATGCCAGTGTCTTCAAATCCATGTCATGTGTCCACATCAAGCGAACTGCCTCATTCTGCTTATCTGAGTGCATACTAAAAGTGAGCTACGCTGAGTGAGTTCTAGTTAATCATGCAACATACAATACATTCATAATTACATACTTAACATGCTTTGCTTTCTTTAATGTACATACATACATGCTTTCATTCATACTTTATAATTTCATACCTTCATTCATTATACACTTATTTACCTTCATACTTTCTTTCTTTCATATTCATACCTTACGTTTTAAAGAGCATTACGCCCTACTTTCCTCGAGTATTATTAGGGCTTGGTTCCCTCTTTCCTCGAATATTATCAAGGTTCGGTCCCCCTGCCTAGAATACTATTAGGGTTCGGTTCCCTCTTGCCTCAAATATTATTAGGGTTCGGTACCCTCTTGCCTTGAATATTATTAAGGTCTAGTTCCCTTTTCTTCTATGTACCATACCTTACCTTTCTTGTCTTTATAATATAATATTCATACATACTTTCTTTTACATACTCATTTCATACTTACTACACATTACCTTCCTTGACAATACGTGCAATATCCGAAGATCGTTCACGTACCATCAAGCATGCATTCATAACATACATATAACTATCACATTTATCCTTATGGTATACACTTACCACTTAAGGTAAGTGTATTAACAATCACATTGAGTACGCACACAGCCCCGAAAACATAACAAGGAAATGGGGCTAGAAACTCACATGTCTCATGTTTCTTTCCAAGTTAATAGTGATTCCTTTCTTTAATTGAGCTCGGCTAACTGTATATAAATTACGTGTATCAATCACTGGCCCTAACCACATAATTCAAGTTTCAGCAGAAACGAGTAATTCTGGTTTATTCTAATCAAGAGTCCATATATTTGCTTTTCCCTGTATTCGAATACATTTGTATTCGAATACCTTTGTATTCGAATACATTTCAATTCAAATGGGTATATTTATAGAATACCACATGTATTCGAATACCCCTATATTCGTATGGAAAAAACTTGTATAATCTTTCTTTCTTTTCTGTATTCGAATGGAAGCTTGTATGTAAATTCACTGGTATAAGTAACTTGTATTCGTATGTATTCGAATAAAATACATGTATTCAAATAGAACACTTCATGTTCTATCTTTTCTGCCTTTCTTCTTTTCTATTCGAACCCTTAATCATTTGAATACATTTTACTCAAACACTCGACCTGTTCGAATACACCCACTGATGGGTTATTATCACCATTATTTACGTTTTCACCTCAAGTCCAACATCCATCCGCATAGTGTTTGATCCCTTTTAAAATCGTTCTAATCAATATATATAATAACTTAGATCTAATCCAGATCTATATGTTAATATTAATTATCCGGATCTAGCTCTCTAATATGTTAGTTTGATTGCTATTAGTATGTAGTATATATTATCAGTATGTTTATTGTGAAGCTTGAGAGATAGAGAGAGAATACTTTAAATCTTTCTGAATAATATTAATTCTCTCAAAACTTTAACACTTACAAGTGAACAGTGGTTCACTATTTATAGAAGACGATCTGGTTCACTAACATCCCCTAGCGAACCAGCATCCCCTTCGTTAACTTAACGAACCTCCCCCTGATTCGTTAACATCCCCTAACGAATCAGGAGGGAATACATTATAATGTCCTAGTTCGCTAACATCCTTAGCGAACTAGACTTAACCTTAACGAACTAGTCTTAATTCGATAACATTCTTAGCGAGCTAGACTCAAACATAACGAATTAGATAAATAAACATTTAAATATTACATTTAAATATAAAATAAACATTAATGATAATTACAAAGACTCGAGACGCAGAACCGTGCACTAACAGACACCCCCTCGTCTTGAGCTCTTTGTCTTTAACTTATTTGAAACGCTTTGTCTGCCAATCTCTGCAACTATGAATCCCATGTTCATGGCATACACGAACAACACGTTAGAATTGCATAGCCAGGTCATAATCTTCTTGGCGTTCAAACAAAATCTGCTTCCTGTGTAGCACGTCATTGTCTGTCTCTGATAAATTAACCAACCACATTGGATCGATTATCTTGATGAGCTCAGTCTGTAGTCCTCGACCATGAACAATAACTGCCTCGCCAGTACGATTGTCATAGTACCAACGGTTGAAAGACAGATGAATATCTTGAGGCATTGTCTTCACAGGAACCCTTCTCATAGTCTTTGGTGGCTTCACTTTCAAAACAAGTTTCTTCCAGCCGGTCCTCGGATCAATCTCATCAGTACGTTTACGTCTTGGGACCTGGGGTTTGAAGAATTTGAAGCCATGATTGACCTCGAACAGTAAGTGTTGATGAAACCACTCAGCAGTTCGGTTAACCCCACGATTGATAAATGGACGTCTCGCGAGGGTGCGTACATCCCAACGCGGTAATGTTAAAACATCCATTATCCTCTCGTAATATTGGACACCTTTTTCCCATTTCACAATACATACCTTAAGGTCTGAATCATAGAGCCAGGAGACAATATCACCATGTACCTTAGAAACAGTCTTGAAGGTAGTCATCTGATTTGCCTCAATCCAAGCAGCAGCTGTATCCTTTCTTTCTTTATCTACATACCGAAAAGCACTGATGATCTTACCCACTTTCTGGCGTTTGAACCATCTTTCAATGTCATCATCAGTCACTTCTTTTAGTGAAGGAACAGTCCGTTGCACAATCTTCTCCAAATCATCCTCAGTCTCTTTAATTACGTTTTCATTAAATACCAGAGCACCTTGATCAACATTTGCGTGTTGATACAAGTCCGGGTACTCATCAGCTGTCACATCCTCCATCTCAATCTCCTCGTTCTCATAAATAAAATTCATATCCATAAATAACGGATCATCTTCCATTTCATTCTCATTGATCACTTCGACATCGGGCTCAGTCTCTAATGCAGTCAGCTGATCGTCATTTAGCCCAAGTAGAATCGAGATCTGCTCCCTTGTCAAAGATCTAATCAGAAACTCACCGATCTGTATCTCATCTCTGTTCACCACACTTCTAACCATCCCAAATTCATCAATAAATATCACCGTGTTAGCCTCAATTATTTCTATCGGCTTGGCAGCTGTTGGATCTTGATATGAAATTATCTGTTTGTTTGAATCATCAGTGCCACTAACACCAGCACCAGAGGATGAACCATGCGATTGTTTAGGCTCACCTCCTGCATCAGACTCGTCAGGATCATCATCATCATTTCTGAGTTTCTTGAGGGCATCATCTTTGCAAGTTAATTGTAAAATTAACTCATCTTGTTCTTTTAATTTCACCCCCTGAGACTCAAAAATCGTGCGTAACGCCTTGGTCTCCTTTTGACAGAAAGAAATATAACTCATCATCTTTCGTTGATTCTCAATGAGTCGTTCTTGAGTTTGTCTGTCAGCTGCCATTTGATTTTCATATAAATGTAGCAGATTAAGCAGCATTTCCGTTTGTCGACCTGGTGGCAAGTTGTATACAGATGGATGAACAAGTTGAACAGGTCCTTGAGGCCGAGTGATTCTCATGAATGAGACATCACTAGGCGGAGGTGGAGGAAGAGTAGTTGTAGGCAGAGGAGGAGGTCTCATTGAAGTTGTTGAAGAAACAGTCGACAGCACAGTAGGAGGCCTCGGTATCTTGGTCAACGCCATTTGAGGAATTAAACCGAGCCTCTCATGTGACACCATCGTCGTGGTCAAAGTAAGCATCGGAGTGCTAGTAGTTAGCGGCACCGCCGAGCTTTGAGTAGTTGATTGACGAGGTGGTGGTGATCCAATAATTACACCAGCCCCAGAAGACACACGGGGCTTCTTCGGTGGTTCATCAGTAGCTACCGCTTTGCCCTTTCGTTTTCGTTCTTGCTGAGCTTTTATGGTGGCAGCTAGAGCAGCATCGACTGCATCTTGTTGTTCTTTCAGAGCTCGCTCACCAGCTCCATCATCACCATCATCATTGTTACCATTATCATCCCCACCATCATTGTTCCCACCTTCTCCCCCTTCACGCTCGGAATCCGAATCATCATGGATCCAGCGCTCATTAGGAGGACATACGTAATCTGGATTGATTATATGACCAATCATCCTTTTGTCCTGTGGCTTATCCTTATGATATATCAACATCTGATACATCGTTTCAGCTTTCATATGCTCCATATCAAGAACATCGCTCACCAACGATCGATCAATCACCAAATCCGGTATCAGATCTTGAATAATTAATTGTAGAAAGCGTGGATACATCAAGAACTTCTTTAACGATAGAGTTTGCTGAACTTGCTCTTTCAGATGATCAAAGATGAGTTCTGAGTAGTTGAATGGCTTGTTCAGGAATCAGATGATTCGTTTAACTTAAAGTTAGCGAATTAGCCCATTCGCTAACTCAATTCGTTACCTTATGTTAGCGAATCACAATGTGATTCGTTAAATTAAAGATAGCGAATCAAGACATGATTCGTGTCATGATTCGTTAAATATGGATAACGAAGGGATGATTCGTTACAGAGTGCAGAAGCGAATTAGATTAGCGAACCAAAAGCTAGTTTGCTAAAGAATCACCTAGTACGTTATCAATAAATAACGAATGGGAGTTTAGCGAATTAAACTCTTTAATTTAATATTAAACTCTTTTATTTAATTTTAAACTCTTTTAATTAATTTTAAATGAAATTAATTAAATGAATAAATTAAAGAATTAAATAAAAACAATAAGTTAAATTATCGAGAAACCCTTATAACCCGACAACCTAATACGTTAAAAGTGTTTCAGATTACCGAAACATAATTTAAAAAAAATTTATTTAAGTATATTGTATAAAGAAGACGAAAATATTTTTGATATTTTGTAAAAAATAAAGAATTAAAGAATGTATTTACAGAAGAATATCCAATCCTCTAAAATAGACCATCTTTTTGAGTTTTTCAATGATTTTATCAAAAGCAGTACATATTTTTGTATTTTTGTTGAGTTTGAGCAGAGAATCATATTGACCAAATTGCCCTTCCATCACAGTTTTATATTTCAGCGATATTATGACTGGCGATAAGTCGGTCATTGGTATTGTTGTCCACATAAGTCTAATAACACACATTCAAGTATTTTTGTGATATGATTAAATAGTTCAATTAGAGCACAGAATATCAGAAATTATCAGCCTCTAATCTCGGTTCAAGCGTAATTTGATTTTTGCCAAATCACCCCAACTTGACTTAAACCATTATATTGTTGATCAAAAATTTGATACCAAATGAGAAATTTTGAGCAATGCATCAAGTTTCCTTTACTGTGAGTGAATATGCACGAGTCCATCTGTCGGCTTACATACATTGTATCCCCTGGGGTCCGTTTCTTAATGGTATTAAGACGCACGCAAGGGAGGAACAATTGTATGACTAACAGCGGATTTTGATCAAGTTAGTAATTTAAATTGTACGAGGTACAGCGGTGATCAAGTTTAATGACTTTGGGTTTGCTCTAGAAAGGGAGTGAAATATTCATGCATATGAATATCCAGATGGTTAAGCCGCATAAAGACTCACAGTGTCCAGAATCTTAACGCTTGTTATTTGCTTTATTTGATTTTTGGGTGATCAACAAATATAAGGCTTGAGTATGACTGGTTATTACATTTCTGCCATCCTCACCAACACTTTTGCTAGAGACTAACACCCCTTTCAATTTGGCGTTTCTTTATGTTTATATCACATACTTTACTCTACTGGGTTGTTTTAAAACCTACCAATGCACCAATGCAATTAAGCACACAGTCTTTTAAGCTTACTTTTTGCTGAACTTGGGGTCAAGATAATCAATGTATTATCATGTTCCCTTTTTGCTTCAAAAACTCAAAACTTTGAGGAGCATAAAACATAAATACAAGATAAATCTTATCGCCCCACTTAACTTAAGAGAATAAATAAATGGCTAACCTTCAATCCACAAGTGAATCATAGGACCAAGACATGCAAGCATGCTTCATAAACTTAAATAACCGACATAATTTTCAGCGAGAAAATAATCTAAAAATCTTTTTGGTTGTTCTCTGTACAAACTTTAAAAACACAATATTTTTGCCTTTTTCAAATTTCCTATAAACAAAATAAATTTCACAATCTTTTTGGATTTTTGGATTTTTCTGTACAAAAACATAAATCACATTCTTTTTGGTTTTTCAAAATTTTAAATGTTTTTGATTTTTCTAAATTTTAAAGGAAAAACTTAAAGAACAGAAATCACAATATTTTTGAATTTTTCCTTAATTTTATAATGTTTTTGGATTTTATCTATACAAACGAAAACACATTCTTTTTGTATTTCTAGATTTTAAATGTTTTTGATTTTTCTAAATTTTAAAGGAAAAACTTAAAGAACAGAAATCACAATATTTTTGAATTTTTCCTTAATTTTTTAATGTTTTTGGATTTTATCTATACAAACGAAAACACATTCTTTTTGTATTTTCTAGATTTCTCCCCCTGAAAGATGTTGAATGATCGAGTTGTTCATGAAGATGTGTGACGAGGTTAAACGTAAAGATATGTTTTTTTCTTTTACCGGTGTTGACAGATAGCTGATGACTTGCTGCTGATTGTTGAAAGATTTAACCATATCATACGCCAGTGGATGATCGGAATGATCTCCAAGAGTTGCTCACAATGAGGGGGTGATCTGATATGAGAAGCTACAGGTTGTTGGTTTGCTGAAAAGATTTAAAGATTGTCCGTTTGCATAAGCCCGAAAATCATCAGTCAAGGGGGAGTTTGTTAGTACACGGTTTGTGACTGGTGATTTGCAGTTAAAGTATTCAAGATTAAAGTATTCGATAGCTACGGAAAATGGGGTGTCTGTTAGTGCACGAAATGGTTGTCCGTAGCATTAGAATAAGTTATACATAGTCTAGATTGTTTATTTATTGTAAATGGCCCATTCGCTATGGTTTGTATAGCGAATGAGGTCCATTCGTTATATGCTAGGCTAGTTCGTTAAGGTATAAGCTCATTCGTTATGGTAGCATAACGAATGAGAGCTAGTTCGTTAAGTTTACAAGCCCATTCGTTATGTAATATAACGAATGGTGGCTGGTTCGTTAAGTTATCATCACTCGTTATGGAATCATAATGAATGGAGTCTAATTCGTTATGAAGATATAACGAATTAGACTAAATTAACGAATTGGTGCTTTGGCCTATAAATAGGCATATTCATGCTCATTTGTAGGTGTACATATTAAAAGAGAGATCTAGATCTAAATTATGCTTTCCATAAGTTATTTCCATCCACCATAATGTATTCTTCCATATTTATCAATAAAGTAATAATTTAACGTTTAGATTCGTATTGTATAATCGATGTATCATAGCGGCTAGATCCGTAACGGGTTTCAACAGTGGTATCAGAGCAGGAGCTGCTCTTGATGCTTTGATTAAGGTATGAATCTGAGTTTTTCATATTTTTCGTGTTCTTCGGGTTTTGGTCAGATCTGGAGTAAATTAGTGTGTTATTGGTGGATTTGAGTGTGAATTCGTGTTTATGGATGGAAGAGGGAACTTCCTGTGTAATTTGGTGTTAAGTTATGGTGTATTGAGTGATTCACCATGGAAGAGTATGTTAACTTTTGAATTCGGTTTATGATGATTTAGTGATTGTTAAGTTAATTGGATGATGGATTTGTGTTTAGAATTGAAATCCTCATGTTTCTATGGAAGAATACATTATGGTGGATGGAAATAACTTATGGAGAGCATAATTTAGATCTAGATCTCTCTTTTAATATGTACACCTACAAATGAGCATGAATATGCCTATTTATAGGCCAAAGCACCAATTTGTTATTTTAGTCTAATTCGTTATATCTTCATAACGAATTAGACTCCATTCGTTATGATTCCATAACGAGTGATGCTAACTTAACGAACCAGCCTCCATTCGTTATATTACATAACGAATGGGCTTATAAACTTAACGAACTAGCTCTCATTCGTTATGCTACCATAACGAACGAGCTTATACCTTAATGAACTAGCCTAGCATATAACGAATGGACCTCATTCGCTATACAAACCATAGCGAATGGGCCATTTACAATAAATAAACAATCTAGACTATGTATAACTTATTCGAATGCTACGGACAACCATTTCGTGCACTAACAGACACCCCCTTTTCCGTAGCTATCGAATACTTTAATCTTGAATACTTTAACTGCAAATCACCAGTCACAAACCGTGCACTAACAGACTCCCCCTTGACTGATGATTTTCGGGCTTGTGCAAACGGACAATCTTTAAATCTTTTCAGCAAACCAACAACCTGTAGCTTCTCATATCAGATCACCCCCTCATTGTGAGCAACTCTTGGAGATCATTCCGATCATCCACTGGCGTATGATATGATTAAATCATTCAACAATCAGCAGCAAGTCATCAGCTATCCGTCAACACCGGTAAAAGAAAAAAACATATCTTTACGTTTAACCTCGTCACACATCTTCATGAACAACTCGATCATTCAACATCTTTCTCTTCGGTTTTCCCTCTCTTGATAACGTGTATCCAAATATACTCTTTGAAGCTCTTCCACATCTCGTTCGCAAAGATGCACTAATGTTTGGGCATCATAAGATTCAGAGTTCCAACCTCCATTAATAAACCTCAAATGATCAAATTCTTCACTCCAATGCCAAGACTCGTATATTCTTCAATAAGATCAACTCGTTCGAGAATCGTCCCCCTTAACAGAAGTAATCCGCCATTTACTCATAGCCAACATAGTCAGGATCAAGTCCCTCAGAAAGAAGTAAATGAACAGACACTCGTATCCCACATAGTCAGGTTTCAATCTTTTAACAAATCAATCACCAATCGAAGAACACTTGCAGTATTGAACTCAGTCAAACGTAGCTTTGTAAGCATGAATTACCACCCGAATTGCAGTAATTTTTCAAGAAACCTTGCAAATGTAGGAAGATACAAGCCAAATAATCTCAAATGAAAGTTTTATCTCCCCCTTTTCTTGACAAATTCGGTAAGGTCTTAAATAATCTTCAATGTGCACAAACAAACACACTCCTCCTTAAATTACACGAGATCTCCTCCTCGGCCAGTCGAAACGCATAAACAGTCAGCCAGAAAATACATTACCAAAATTTGCACGAAGAGTCTCCAATACATTAGGAACATCCCAGAAAAATTTCAATTAAGAAAATTTTTCCCGGTTTTCCCGCCAAAAATTCATCGAAAAATTTCGAAAAATAAATTTTAATGCCAAAATTTTCAAGAATGAAAACTCACTCACGAGGAGTATTCTGGAAAAAATTCACGAAAGAAAATTTTTCCCGCCATTTTACGAATTGCCTCTCTAATTCGTTATAAATAATTCTCCCTCTAAAACCTAAAACATAAAATAAGACTAAATCTATAAATGCAATTAAAAAAAATAATTATCCTAATTTGAGGATCTCAGCAAGGGTCTTTAATCCATTTAAACCAAGTAAAAAAGTAAAACGTGTTTTATCGAACGCTTTGGTAAATAGATTGGCTTTTTGAAAATCTGTGTGCACTTTCTCAAGATCAATTAATTTCTTTTCATAACAATCCCGTATAAAATGATATCGAATCTCGATATGTTTCGTTTTAGAATGTTGTACGGGATTCTTGGTGATACTTATAGCAGCAGAATTATCAATCAAGATGGGAGTAGTAAGAAACTTCAAACCGTAGTCGCGAAGATGTTGTTGTATCCACAGAACCTGGGAACAGCAACTCGAGGCTGCAACATATTCAGCTTCGGCGGTTGAAGTAGAGACCGTTGTCTGCTTCTTACACTGCCAGGAAACAAGCCGGTTTCCTAAAAATTGACATCCTGCAGTCGTTGATTTGAAGTTGATCTTGCATCCTCCATAATCTGAGTCTGAGTAGGCGGTAAAATCGAAAGTATTATCTTTGGGGTACCATAACCCGATGTCAGGATTTCCCCGTAGATATTGCAAAATACGCTTGACCGCTGCCAGGTGAGTCACTCGGGGACTAGCTTGGTACCTAGCACACACACAAACAGCAAACATTATGTCAGGTCGAGAAGCAGTTAAATACATTAGAGAACCAATCATAGCACGATAAAGGGTCGGATCAACAGTATCCTCCAATTCATCCAGTGATAAATTTGTGACCCACTGGAAGAGGAGTTGAAGGGATTTTTCCGGCAGTTATCTTGAATCGGCTCAAGACATCGTTCACATATTTAGTCTGATGAATGAAGATTCCCTTATCAGATTGATGAATCTGTAGCCCTAAAAAGAAATTCATCTCTCCCATCGAGCTCATTACGAACTTGGTTTGCATGGACTTCTCGAATTCGTTACATAAAGTGTCGTTTGTAGACCCAAATATAATATCATCAACATAAATCTGGACTAGAAGAAGATCATCACCAACAGTTTTATGAAATAAAGTACAGTCAACAGTTCCTCGTTTGAAGCCATAATCAGTCAGATGGTCGGCGAGCGTGCCATACCAAGCTCTCGGGGCTTGATGTAGACCATACAGGGCCTTGTTTAAACGGTAAACACGGTCTGGATAATCAGGATCTTCAAAACCAGGTGGTTGTTGAACAAACACTTCCTCATGTAGTTCACCATTGAGAAATGCACTTTTAACATCCATTTGATAGACCTTGATATTCTTGTAAGCAGCATAAGCCAGGAAGATTCGAATCGACTCTAATCTTGCAACTGGAGCATATACCTCAGTATAATCAATACCCTCTTGCTGATGAAAACCTTGCACCACTAGACGTGCTTTGTTTCTGACAATCACCCCTCGATTATCCTTTTTACATTTAAATACCCACTTAGTCGGAATAGGTTTCTTGACTCTAGCAGGCTTGTCTATTAAATCCCAAACACCCAATCGTGCAAACTGCTGTAATTCCTCTTGCATAGCTTCTACCCAAGAAGGATCATCAAGTGCCTTACGAGCTGTCGTTGGCTTGAGATAGAAAGCAATTGAATTTAGCAATATTCACAATTCCCGAAGAGTATAAATTAGTGTAAGCACACAATACGTTATTGTCGCTTGACGAAGCAACTTGATGACGTGTTCGAACGCCCACATCAAGTTCGCCAATGATATTGTCCTGTGGATGATATCCATGAATCCGAAGAGTAGGATTTTCAGGAACAACAACATTATCAAATAAATTAGTGTAATGTTCACCCAACTCGGGAGATGAAGCATTATCACTATCAAGATCAATAACTTGAATCTCAGCTTGATCATCATCGGAAGAAGTAGAAGCACTATCAATAACAACTGGAGGAACAACTTGAGATTCTTCAGTTGTAGCATCTGGTTGAACTTCAACTACATTAGAACTTGAAGAGCTTGGAATGTTCAAATGTTCTTCAAAGTATGCTCTAACCAGATCTTCATCGATGTGTTCAGTCGAAGGAATAAAGGAATTAAATAAACTATCGTAATCAAACATCCAGTCTGGACCTTTCCCTTGAGGAGGAGTTGTGTACTTTTGACAGTCCACATGGTACCATTTTTCAACACAGCCAGATGTAAAATTAAATACTCTTTTCTTTGGAGACGCATATCCCAAGAAATATCCTTCGATAGCCTTTTCATCAAATTTACCTGATTCCTTCTTCAACATTGTACACGGACACCCAAATGGTTCCAGGTACTTTAAATTAGGTTTTCTGTTATTTAATATTTCATAGCTTGTTTTCTTGAGTCGCTTTATTGTTATAAACCGATTAAGTATATAACAAGCTGTGTTCACTGCTTCATTCCAAAATTGAATAGGAAGCTTTGAATCAGCAAGCATTGTACGTGCAGCTTCAATCAGAGTTCTATTTTTCCTTTTAGCAACACCATTTTGTTGTGGTACATAAGGTGCACTATATTCTCGGTGAATTCCCTTTTGAATACAAAAGAAATCCAAAATAGTGTTTTTGAATTCAGTACCATTATCACTTCGGATTCTCCTCACCTTTTGTTTATACAGTGATTCTATCTTAGTAATAAGGTTTTGTACCAAAACAGGTGTTTGATCTTTTGAACTCATAAATAACACCCATGAATATCTTGAATAATCATCTGTCACAACCAGACAATACCAGTCTCCAGAAATACTCGCACGATTCACTGGACCAAACAAATCCATATGAAGTCGTTCAAGAGGAGTATTAATGGAATTCAATAACTTAGAAGGATGTGTCTTCTTCTTCTGCTTGCCCTTTTTGCATGCAACACAATGATCAGATAACTTAAAGTTCTTTAACGAAACACCCTCAACTAAATTATTTGCCATTAAATAATTCATCTTTCTAACATGAATGTGACCCATTCTTCGATGCCATAGAATCGAGTCTTTCTCAGTTGCTTTCGAGACAAAACATGTTTCGATCGATGTTGATATCTTAGAACTCATGTTTAAGACATAAATATCATTTGATCGTGGTGATCGCATGACAACCATATCCTCGGGAATAATAAAACCCGGTTTCAAGATAAGACACTCTTTGTCCGTAAATATTGTAGTGTACTTTTTATCACAAATCTGCGATACACTCAATAAGTTATGATCAACCTTGTCACAATAATTTACTTTTTCAAATGTAATATGACCATTTGAAACATCACCCTCTTGTGTGATCATGCCCCCAGAATTCCCAGCAAACGCTACATAACCCCCTTGAATATTTCTTACGTTGGTTAATAGGTCGAGATTTCCGGTAATATGACGAGAACATCCGCTATCCATGATCTAGTTTTCACCAGAAATGGTCTTGGATGAACCCTACACACAAACAAAAGCGATTAGTTCAAAAAGGCAGCCCAAGCCTCAGTCTTGGGCACATTTTGGTTTTCTCTTTGATCATTAACTTTAACAGTTTTCAATTGTTGTTCAGGCACTTGTGAATAAGTTACCGGCTTCTTAGACTTTCATCTTAAATAAGCTGTCTGAACAATGTTTGAATTCCTGTTTTGACATATAGGTTCAGTTGGAATGAATTTTGGTTTCACTTGACCGTGTGTCTCATTGATATGCAACACTTTCCGAGGATTCATATCAGAGAATAAAATATGAGTATCATCAGCATATGACACAGGTCGTTTCAGAATCTTCTTAACCATTGGAATTGGTTTAGATTTGTCCTTGATAAAAGGATGAAGATTTTGAAATTCTGTTGATTACAATTCTTCACAACATGACCTTGTTGACCGCATAAAAAACACGTTCGCATGTCCACATGGTGATGTTTAGAAGAAATTGGAATAGATGGTTGATGATGACTCACATTTTTAGTCATGCTCTTAGCAAACTCATCAGATAATTCAGATTTCTTCTTTAGATAAATATCTAAATTAGAACTGTTTGAAAAAATTTTTAGTGTATCTGTTCCAGTTGACTTAACAAAGTTAATCTTCTTAGCTTGTTTTAAAAATTGTTTTGCCTTAGTTAATGGATTAGATTGAACTGATGTTTTTGTTTGAGCATACACGCGTTCAAGTTCTTGAATTTTTGAAGTTTCATTGACAAAAACACTCTCAATTAGCTCAGGCTTAATGATACTAATTGGAATATCTTTTTCAGTGAACATTGTGTCCATTCCCTTTAAATTAAAAACTCTAGTAGCAGATGGCTTAGAACTAGAAGGATTAATGAAACGCATTAAATCCTCATCAGAAATTTTTGGTTAAACTGACTTCTTTGCCTTCATAGAGTTCACATTCTTTGAATTTTCCTTTTTCTCTTGAGGTTTATGTGAACCATACACTGCTTCCTCAAATTCGTGAGGTTCGCACAGAATATGATTAGAACTGGGAATGTTCTTATTCTTGTGTATAATCTCTGGTTCAAACACATCCTCGATAATAACCTCGTCATTGTGTTCAACAAACACCTTTTTGCTTTGGATATGAGATTTTTGAGGAGCAACTTGGGGTTTAACAATTTCAGGTTTAACCACTTTAGGTTTTTCAGAAATCACAGATTCCTTTTGAATCAAATCCTCTTCCTTTCTTGCAAAAGGATTAATTTTATAATCATTATGAAAAGGTGGTGGAATTTCAACAAAACCAATACCTTTCTTAGAATCTTTTTGTTTTCCAGAAACTTCAATAATTTCATTCAATAAAAATGAAGAATTTCGAAATTTACCCAACTTGTTCTTCAACTCAAGAACCTCATTCTCAAGCTCAGTTATCTTAGAACGATGTTTCAAAATTTCCTGAAACTTTTGGTCATTAATGGTTATTTTCACAGATAACTCGGCTTTGAGATCATGATTACTTGTCGACAATGCTTCAATCTTTTCACGAGATTTCATTTGAGACTCAAGAGAGTGTCGATAAGTGTCCTTAAGAGAAGCAATTTCTCTTATAAGATTATCATTTTGATTTTTTAAAGCATCTAACTTAGAGTTGTTAGATTCACAGTCAACACATGATGCTTTAACAAATGAAGTAGAAGAAATAGAATTACTAACCTCATTGATCTTAGCCATGCAAGCAAACATTGATTTAGAAGTCTTGTCGAAAGAATCGTCAGAATCAGATCCAGAATCATTATCTGAAGACATCACACTACCATTAGCATCTTTACAATCTTCATGTAACCCAAACATAGCTAAATTTGCTTGAACATCATTGCAAAGTAGCCATTGTGACCAATCAGTTCCGTCTGCTAACATTGCTTGTGTTGTAGAAGAAGATGGTTTCTTTTCAGCATCACTTCCTCGTGGTGAAGAAGCATTTTGACTTTGACCACGAGGTCCAGTGTATTCTTTTCTTGGTTTGTCACATTCCTTTGCGAAATGCCCGAATTCTTGACAATTATAACACTTCACCTTTAATTTGTCAAAACCCAACTTCTTGTTTAACGCTGGAAGATCTTTTCCAGTTCTCTGCATGAATCTTTTAACTTTACGAACAATCATGGCCATATTCCATTTCAAATCCATGATCTCTAGATCATTCGGATCTATCTGATCATAATCCTCATCAGTTAACTCACTTGTGGCAATTTTACTACTCACCAAGTTTTCATATGAAGACATAAATGCCGTCAGAAAAGCAAAGTTTTGCTCAGCTTCCTTCATATTCACACTAGGTGGTGCAGCAAATGGATTGGTACTAGTAGAACTTCCAGAACCACCTGAATTACCAGCAGAGTAGAAACAAACTTTTGGATCATTAAATATAGCAGATTCTTTTTCACTTGCGGCATGAGTTAGAAAAGCAGTGATTGGTGAGATTGTTGAACTAAGAGGCATACTTCCACCGTAGAAAGCCGGATCTTGATTTTCTTTGGAAGATTTTTGACACTTAAGATCATATTCTCTAGCTTCGATCTTTTGTAGAAATTCAAGTGCTGTCAAATCTTCATTCAGAAAATAATCATTTTCTTTCAAAACCATGAGAAATGTTGAATAGGAACTAGGAAGCACACTCTTGATAGTGTCAATTTTATCTCTTTCAGAAATTTCCATTTTCATCTTGTCCATTTCAGCAATTAAGTGACTAAATCTTGTAGTCATCTCTTCAACTGTTTCTCCTTTCAATAAATTAAAGTTTCGAAATTGAAACTTGAGCATCACTTTCTTACTCTCAGCTGTGTTACCCATGCTTCTCATCCGCAGATGTTGAAACAAAGATGCACATCTCTTTATACTTCCAACTTGATGAAAAATATTCTCTGGTAAAGCCATAATCAAAGTAGAATATGCTTTTATCTCGATTTCTAAAGCTTTCTTCTCTTCTTGTGAGTATTGAGAAACAACTTTAGGAGTATACCCAATAGTATCATCACCAATCATTGGTGCAACATAAACCTCATCAAAACAATATGAGCAGTCAGGATGAACAGATCCCAAATGTGCACGAAACCGAGGTTCCCATTTGGCAAAGTCACTGAACTTCATCAATCTTGGACATTTAGAATGTGATCCTATCTCGGTATCAAGTTGCAACATCTGTTGCATCAACATATTTTGAGACGCCAATGCATACATACCAGCCATATTTGAAAATAAACAAGTGTACAGTTATAGAGAACTACACACTGTGGTTAACGAATCAATGAACAAGGTTGAGCGAACTGTGAATAGTGTAGCGAATTGAGTCTTAACGAATCAAGTCTTAACGAATGAGGTGAGTGTGTTAGCGAATCAAAAGTCAACCTAGCGAGTCAACTTAACGAATCACAAATAAAGTTAACGAATCACCCAAAAGGCGAAACAGATAACAAATGTGATGAAAGTTTAACGAATCACAAGTCAACCTAACGAATTGACCAAGTCAACTTAACGAATTAATCACACGAATTGACCAAGTCAACTTAACGAATTGATCACACGAATTGACCAAGTCAACTTAACGAATTACTAAGAAGTGCTTAGCGAATTAAAATAACAAACCAGCTACAGTTGATAGCGAATCAACACTATAGCAAATTATACTATAACGAATCAGGTTGTTACAACCGTTTGTAACAAACTTGATTCCTTTCTGCCACGTGGCAAAAAGTTGTTAGAGCACAAATTCCAAGACAAACACGTGTCAAACGAATCAGTTATCTAGTTAATGAACTAGATGGCACGAATTGATTAACTCACACGAATCAGTTAGCGAACTGATTAGCGAATGGCAAGAACTGATAGCGAATCAAGTTAAAGACATAGCGAATCGTTTGAAACTTTATAACGAATCGCATTCATCTTCAAATCTTCAAACATTCAAGAACAATTTTCCAGAAATATGAAGATCAAACCCAGAAACTTATCAATTCCAGATTCGTAATACTCACTCAATTCTTAACCAAACTTAACAAATAATATACCAAAATCTTCGTAATCACAACGCGAATTCAACCCAACACATCTCGTAACCGATTATCACAATACACGAATCAATTTCAACCAAAACTAATCCCCTGTTTACGGACTCAAACCGAAAACACAATAAACATCACAAATCCAATCCACAATCCAATTCCACTCAATTGAACATCAATAATACCTTAACTAAACCAGATTCACTCTAATCCATCCAGATTCAATCCAAATCAACTCAAATAGATTCAAACTCAATCCAAACAGAAAATAAACACAAAAACTATAACAATAACAATCAAACCAAGCGAATTGAGCCCCGAATGCTCTGATACCACTTGTTTGATCCCTTTTAAAATCGTTCTAATCAATATATATAATAACTTAGATCTAATCCAGATCTATATGTTAATATTAATTATTCGGATCTAGCTCTCTAATACGTTAGTTTGATTGCTATTAGTATGTAGTATATATTATCAGTATGTTTATTGAAAAGCTTGAGAGATAGAGAGAGAATACTTTAAATCTTTCTGAATAATATTAATTCTCTCAAAACTTCAACACTTACAAGTGAACAGTGGTTCACTATTTATAGAAGACGATCTGGTTCGCTAACATCCCCTAGCGAACCAGCATCCCCTTCATTAACTTAACGAACCTTCCCCTGATTCGTTAACATCCCCTAACGAATCAGGAGGGAATACATTATAATGTCCTAGTTCGCTAACATCCCTAGCGAACTAGACTTAACCTTAACGAACTAGTCTTAATTCGCTAACATTCTTAACGAACTAGACTCAAACATAACGAATTAGATAAATAAACATTTAAATATTACATTTAAATATAAAATAAACATTAATGATAATTACAAAGACTCGAGACGCAAAACCGTGCACTAACACATAGTTAAGTGTTAACCACCTCCTAAACGTTTTCCTTTCCAAGCTACACCAAGATCTAGCTTCCTTAGACATAAAGTTCAAACCTTTATCGATTCCAAGCCCGTTTTAGGCTAGATTTAGGATTTTACGTGAACCATATATACTAACAAGTTCGTCTAGTTCATTTTTAGCATCAAGTTTACATTTTTGTGGTACATCTATACCCGATTTGCCTTAGTATTAAGTTTTAGGGAAAACCGTTCTTAAAAAGATAATCTTTATGAGTAAAGAAAATACCTTTATACGTTTTTAGGTTACGGTTAGCTTGGATATGAAACTTTACGGTTGTATCTTGCTTGTATAGTCAAGATCTTTCAAGAATTCAAGCTCGGTGTGGCCTTGGATCTTGGTCTTGGTCACGGTCGATCTCTAGAGGGTGTTTGTGTGTGTTTTAGAGTGTGTAGGGAGGCTAGGAGATAAGAATGAGGGATTTAGTGTTTTAGGGAGGTTTAAGGAGTATTTATACTCCCTTAAGCCCATGGACCTAAGGCCCATAAACATCGTTTATTCCATCTTTCCCCAACCCAGTCCATACTCTTTTATTTTATTTAACTTAATTAAATATTTACACACCGCTAAAAAAACGCATTTCTATTATTTATTATTATCAAAAGTAGGATGTTACAAGTCTTCCCTCCTTAAAGAGGTTTCGTCCCCGAAACATAACTATTACTTAAACAAATCTGGGTAACACTTGCGCATCTCTTCATCAACTTCCCAAGTGGCATCTGATCCTTTACGATCTTCTGTATCACTTTTACCAATGGGATAACCTTATGACGAAGTTTCTTTTCCTTGCGGTCAACTATCTCCACAGTTTGCTCAATGTAGTTCAGCTGTTCATCAACCTCGATGTCTACCAATGGCACATGAGACATGTCATCAGCTAGACATTTCCTTAGGTGATAAACATGGAATGTAGTGTGAATCCCTTCCAACTCTTCACGCAAGTCCAACTTGTAGGCCACATCGCCCCCACGATCCAAAATCTTCAACAGTCTAATGTAACTCGGACTTAACTTTCCCCTCTTTCTAAAGCAAATAATTCCTTTCCAAGGCGAGACCTTGAGCATCACATAGTCGCCAGCGCTAAACTCAATTGGTCGTCACCGCTTCTCAGCATACCACTTCTGACGGTCTTGAGCAGCTTTCATCCTTGCCTTGATCTGATCAAACTTTGAAGAGGTTTCCTGAACAACTTCCAAGCTTCCGAGCTCCTTCTGGCCAATCTCTTCCCAGCATACAGGGGTTCTACAGCATCTACCGTAAAGCATCTTAAACGGAGGCATACCAATAATCGAATGGTAGTTGTTATAAGAGAACTCTGCCAGATGCAGATGATCATCCCAACTTCCACCAAAGTCTAGAACAGAAGCACGTAGCATATCCTCAATGGTTTGGATTGTCCTTTCGGACTGCCCATCGTTTTGAGGATGACACGCCGTACACATTTCATTATATACTTTCGTACTTACTCTTAACCTTTTACATATATCGTTCATACACATTCACATATCATACACTTACCACTTAAGGTAAGTGTATTAACTATTCACATTGAGTATGCACACAGCCCCGAAAACATAACAAGGAAATGAGGCTAGAAACTCGCCTGAACTCGGTTCCTCTCAGAGTTAATGGTAACTCCTTTCTTTAACAGGGCACAACTAACTGTATAAAAATTACACGTATCAATTAACTATCGCTACCCATATCGAATTTCTAGTTTCATATAACCCTCAACGAACGGGGTTCTGAGGCAGCGCCCCTGGCAGTGGTGTCTAGAAGCGGCAGCTCCTAGCAGGGTCCAAGGGGTAAAGCCCCTGGCTGGGGTGTCGAGCTGCCAGGTCAGCTTGGAAAAATTTTATTTCTATTAAAGGTCCTTAATAAAATTTTTATTAAAATTATTAAATGATTATCTTCTACGTTATCCCATTCGTTATGACGAATGGTTTTTGGTTAAGCATCATTCGCTATCCCATTCGTTATAACGAATGGTTTGATCTGAGATGAATGAGTGCATAACGAATGATAAGGTCATTCGTGATTTCTATAAGACGAATGAGGGCTCATTCGTTACAAGAGTGTGCAAGTGTATCTTATAGCGAATGGCTTCATTCGCTGTCTTATCATGACGAATTGTTAGATAACGAATTACGAATGCCATTCGTTAATTCTATAAGACGAATGAGAAGTTCATTCATTACAAGACACGCGCATGTATCTTTTTCGTTATGATTGTGTAAAGAATGACCATCGATTCGTTTGATATAACGAATGAGCATCAGTCCTTATCCAATCTTTAACCTGATTCGTCAAAGTCAAAATTGATATGAACTTTAAACAGTCAGCAGGCACCCGGCTTGCAATTAACCCACGAATCTTGATGAACAACACAAATATGGTATCCTTTGATTCGTATACCCAGTGCCTACAAACCCCAATCAAAAAAGCACTTAACCAGCGTGTTCTAAGGGTGCATTTAATTGATATGTATATACGGCTATTCGGTTGATTAATTAACCTATCTAATGTTAATGAATTTCAACAAGGATCATCCCGTTTGATTAGTTTTTACCTAATGAATCTCATTCAATCAAAAAGGAATTGATTTCAAGGGTTTATTTTGATATAAACAAGATGAACGAGCCAAGCATAAATGAACTAGCTTTCGCTATAAAACGTACCTTTAGACGAATCGATTTACGAACACGGTCTGATCTTGGTGCAGGTCTTGCTCATCAAGATGATCTAACACCAACAAGTTCGGGTTTTTGCCTTTGGATCTTGGTCCGAGATTTGGGAGTGTTTGTGTGTTTTTTCGAGAGTGTATGGAGGCTAAGGATAAGAATGAGAGATTTAGGGTTTTAGGAGGTTTAAGGGGTTTATATACCCTTAAGCCCATGGACCTAAGGCCCATCACCATCCATTATTCCATCTTTTAAGATCCAAGCCCACATTCTAATATTCATTTAATCTTGACAAAATATAAACACACTCGTAAGTAAACGGAATTTCTTTTATCTAATTTTATTAAAAGCAGGATGTTACTATATATATATATATATATATATATATATATATATATATATATATATATATATATATATATATATATATATATATATATATATATATATTACATTTGGACCCTCACCCAGAAGCTGATGTGTTCATGAAAAGGGGTTCAACGGGGTGTACACAATAACTCATCGACGTCGAATTACGATAGCTTTGTTTTCAGTATGATCGGTTTTATCATTCAAAGGGGGGGGGGGGTCGCAACACAGCTTGTTATCTGCTTACCTTTTTTTGTAATCGGGTCCTTTTACTGGGGGAAAATTATACCATAAAATCAACCATTTTTTTATTTTAATCTAAGTCTAATGATGTCTAGCTGACTAGCTCAGTTGGTCTTTGGCCCCTGAGTTAGATTGATGCACTAAGGGTTTTACCCATGAGAGACTATTAATTGATTCCCCCAAGTAAGGCTGTCTCTAAGAATTGACAAAAAATGGGCCTTAAGTAAAATACGTTTTTTTATTTAAGCAGTTTAATTTTTAAACAGGATTACTAGGTTATGATTTGAATAATGAAAAATAAGCTCAAACATTTCTCAAATGAGACTAGAACTCACAACGTTTTAGTTGGGAGGCATACCCCTCTATCACTAGACCAAGCTAGTAATTATATAAATCTTAAAAATATTTGGACTAGCCGGGTGTCGGGCCGGGGGCTATCGACCATCTTGCCCTCCTTGAGAGCCGACCCTGACCACAATGTAATGGCCACTCTCTATGGGGTTTTTCCTTAAATTCTTACCAATTTTAACATCAGATATACCCGGTTAAAACAATATACAGACTCGGTTAAAACGATATTGTAACATCCTACTTTCGTTAAGGATTAATAAAATAATTTCGTTTATTTTATAGTGTGTCGTTTATCGGTTTAAATTAATAAACTAATAGAAGATGGGCTTGGACTTTAAAAGATGGGAAAAGAGATGGAATGGGCCTTAAGTCCATTGGCTTAAGGGAGTATAAATACCCCTTAAACCCTAATCCTTTCCATTTTTATCCATCTCTACACCATAGCCTACAACATCAAAAACACACACTAACACCATTCTATAACCCGAGCCAAGATCCGAAGGCGAAAACCCGAACTCGTTGGTGCTTGAACATTGTGACGGACCAAACCAACATCAATACTAGATCGTGTTCGTAGATCGACTCGTTTAAGGTACGTTTATAATTAGAAATCGTTCATTTAGGTTCGGATTTGTTCGGGAAATCTTAGATATGTATGAGAATGATTAAAACGAATCCAACGCAACAAATCTTACTGAAATTGGTTAACATTTGATGGGTTAATCGATTGACAAACGAGCCATATGTGTATATGCATAAATCGCACCATCTAAAACGTGATGTTTAAGTATTTGGATGACTGGGGTTTGTAGGCGCTGAGAAGGTGAATCCATTGATACATAAATCATGTTGTTTCATCATGAATTCGAGGGGTAATTGCAGATCTGGGGGTATGTTAACTGTTTATGTTCATATCGATTTTGACCTTGACCTCTAAGTCAAAGTCTGGATAAGATTGATGCAATTCGTTATGATAAGGTAATGAATTAGTTAACCAATTCGTCATGGCAAGATAACGAATCAGTTCCCTAGTTCGTTATGATCAGATAACAAATCAAGTGATTCGTTACTCACTCAATTCGTTATGTTAAGATAAGAAATCATGTCACGTCAAGATAACGAATTAGCTAACGAACTAAGATAACGAACTAATCTAACGAATCGGATCATGTAAGATGACGAATCAAATAACTAATCAGGTGATTCGTTACTCACCAATTCGCTAAGTTCTGATAACGAATTAGACCACGAATTAGGCTACGTTCAGATAACAAATTAGGCTTAATTCGCTATAAGAATGAGTAGGAGAATAAAATAATAATTTAAAATCCTAATAAAAATGTGTTAAGCCAGTTAATGAAAATAAAATTTCTCCAAGCTGACCTGGCAGCTTGACTCCAGTCAGGGGCTCTGCCCCTTGGACCCTGCTAGGGGATACCGCCCCTAGAACCCCGTTTCCAGGGGCGCTGCCCCCGGACCCCGTTCATTGAGGGTAATAATTAAACTAGAAACGCGATATGGATAGTAATAGTTAATTGATACGTGTAATTGTTATACAGTTAGTCGTGCACAGCTAAGGAAAGGAATAACAATTAACGGTGAACATAACCGGGTTCAGGTGAGTTTCTAGCCCCATTTCCTTGTTATGTTTTTGGGGCTGTGTGCATACTCGAAGTGATAGTTAATACACTTACCTTAAATGGTAAGTGTATGCCATGTATGATTTATAAGTTAAATATGTATATCTTGAATGTGAACGAAAGCTTCTCGGTACGTGAACGATCTTCGGATATTGCACGTACTGACAAGGGAGGTATGTATATAATAGATGGATGTGTATGATAGATATACGTAGAACATATGAATATGTATGAATGAGTAAAAAATGTATATGCATGTCACGAGTATGTAAAGACTGAATGTACGAAGATGAGGAAGTAAGGGATCAGACCCTAATAATATATGAGATAGAGAAGAAATGGATCAGACCCTAATAATATCTGAGATAGAGAAGTAAAGAGAGATCAGACCCTACTAATATATGACATAGATAAGAAAGGGATCAGACCCTAATAATATCTGAGATAGACAAAGAAAAAAATGGATCAAACCCTAATAATATCTAAGATAGAAAGGAAGGGATTAGACCCTAATAATGTTTTAGATAGAAAGGACAGTAAATATATAGTATGAAAGTAATAAAGTATGCACGTAAGTATGAAGTTATGTAATGAAAGTAAAATAGTAAAGTAATTATAATGTATCTTCGGATGCATAGTTGAAGGTAAGTATATGTATTGTATGATGTATGATTAACTAAAACTCACTCAGCGTAGCTGACTTTTAGTATGCACGCAGGTGAGTAGAATGAGACAGCTGGCTTGAGCAGGGACACATGGTAGAGGAATAAGAGTCTGGCATCTGAAGACGCTAGTTGTTTTATGTTTAATGTTTTAATTTGAAAGATAAGAATGTTTGATTAAGACAAGTTATGAATTATTATGTAATGTTTTATGAAAGTTTTAATATTCCGCGAAAGTTTTATTCAACTCTGATGTTTAGAACTGTGTTTATGAGTAAATCCAACGTCCAATGTAGGGCACCAGTAACAGGGCCTTACAGATATACTGACTGTAGTTGGTTGAGGCTTTCCCGTGTGACGGGGCTGCATCACATGACAATTGTCATTCAAGAAAAAGTGTGTTGAATTGTGATTGATTTTTCAAGCAGTGTTTTTAATATATTCATGGTGTTTAAAATTTCTAGGAGTTTAGACATAGTGTTTTAATTATTAGGCAATACGTAATGGGCGAAATGAAGGGGCTAATTGTGGGTGAGAACACCGCCCCCGGCAAAATGTGGGGCGATTACCTTTTGTTGCCGTGTTATGTTGGTAAATAATAATAAAAAATTATTTGACATTGGGAACAGTCAAAATTTAAAAAAAACAAATTTAATTTAAACAATATATATATATACATATACCCATATTCCCTTCTTCTTCAACCCGTATTCATTTCATACACTACACATAACCAAATTCTTCAAAAATACAACAAAAATGAATATTAGAAACAACCTGAACCAACCGAAACATCCATTCCCTTCTTTCGAAACCCATGCCGTGGAACTCATCGCTACCATGAGAACAACCATTAAACAACACGAAAAGATTGCCGTGGAACTCACCGGTACCATGAGAGAAACCAACAAACAACACGAAAGATTTCCTCTATGTTGAAATTGAAGGAAATGAGTAAAGAATACGAATCCCTCAAAGCGGTCGGGTTACACGAAGAGGCCGCATTATTGCAACGAAGACGAGTTGAAAAAATGCGCGAATATTATGGATATTAGTTTTTTTGTTAAGTATTTTTATAATGTTTCTTTTTTAATTTTAATGTATTAATATATATATATATATATATATATATATATATATATATATATATATATGGGATGGTTCAAGAGAGAAGTCACTTTATTGCGAGAAATACAAGAAGTGATTTATAACCATTGATCAAGATTAATCTATGGACTAGATTGATTATGGCATTCTTGTAATTAATTGGTAATAGAGAAGGGTAGTGTTAATGTAGTTATCACAATCTCTCATTTAATGCAATAATTATTTCATCCCTTGATTCCAATTTCCTAAATTAATATCTATAAGTCAACCTTTTTTCTTATACTTATGTATGAACATTTTTTTATAGTATTTAATTAACTGTTTTTTAGGATTAAAACATTCTTCTATATGATAAAAAATTGGGAACAACTAAAATTATAACTAAAAATGTAGTGCTACCGTAGGTAAGTTTAAAAATGATGTCTCAAAGAAGTTGGTACACAAAGTGATGACTAGTATAATTAGTATGGGTTGTTGTATATTATATCACACTGATACTATATATATATATATATATATATATATATATATATATATATATTTAAATGTAGGTTTAAAGCATGATTCGTGAAGTTTGATATGCCATGTGTTGGTAGTATTACGAGTTGCGTAGGAGGTATATTTAAAAGTGTAGGTTAGTATCATCTTATGTGTAGGTTAAGATGATTATCTGTGTAGGTAAATATGATAGATTGTTTTAGAATAAGTTATGTGTAGGTTAATATGATCATTTGTGTAGGTCATGTGCATGTTATGTGTAAGTTAATATGATTATGTGTTATGTGCATGTTAATATGTTATGTGTAGGTTGATTACTTGATATGAGTATTTGTGTAGGAAAATAGGATGGGCTGTACAATATAAAATATATGTCTAGAATATATGTAACTCTTATAATTTAATAGTTACCAAATAAAGCAAATGAAAATTTTTCTAATTTACCCCACTAATTAATTAAATGAAAAAGAAAGAAGAAAACTTGTGATTGGTTAAAACCACTTCTTTCATTTCTTGTAATAATTTGATTTCTTTTTTGAACTTAAACCTATATATATATATATATTAAAAAGAAGGTTCAATCATACTCACAATTTTACTATTCAATTTACTATTTAATATTTTATTAATTATAACAACTAAATTATTAGCCTTAATTCCATAAATAAAAATAAAGGTTTTTATTTCTTTTATTTTACTTTTTTTAAACTTAATAAAATATTTACAAATTATATTTTTAAACACTACACTAGGGTAAGTGTCAGCTTTACATGTTTTATTTGTCGGTTGGTTATACGATTTTTTCAAACTTTGTTTTCCTGTTTTTCATAGTTCGTCTTTAGAATGACCGAAACTTTTTTCATGATTTAAAAACATCCAATCGTCTCATGATTTTATATCCGCGTTTCAACGTTTGACACCTCGCCTTAAACTATTTTTTTTGGCTTACTAATTTATGTTTACGAATTTGTGTTGGTACCCGCTGATACTAACCGAATTTGTGTTAGTTTACAGTTGTAACGTGTCAATTTTGGTTCTACATATGATATAATTTGTTGTATTTTGTCATTGACGGGTTTATTTATTTTGTTTAGTTTCAATGTAGTAACTTGATATATACGGACTTTGTGTCGACTTGCAACGAGTTTATAGTTTAACTCTTTTACATATGTTTTTTTGTTCGACTTAACGGTCTCGACACGAAGCGCGGGGTCATAAATCCTAGTTTTTATTTAATTATTTAATTTAATGGGTCTTTATTTGTTTAGTTTAACTATTAAAAGAAAATAATAAAAAATGGTGACGTAGCGCTGAACGGGGCTACAACACCATTACAACTTAAAAACAAATTTATACCATTTGCTGACTGGGCGCCATGTGTCGCAATTCGCCCAATTTATAGTCCATCTACTATACATAGCCTTACAATACAATGTATTATTTTTGTCAAGATCTCTGAATACATTTGTAATGATATTTTAGTTACTTTTTTTGTGACCAACTAATAAACCCGGGTATCTTGGGTAATCAAATGACAAAAGGTAACCTTATATGCCTGTAATAAAAGACAGCGTTGGGCAGCACAAGCCCACCATCTCATGTTCCGGGAAAACACGTTGTCCGAATACCCATTACGATAAAACCTAGTTGAGATTGTATTAGAACTTGAGACTTTGTTACCACGAGCAAATGTATGTTTTATTTATGTTTATATTAAATCTTTTTCTCTTACGTATTTACCCATTATAGTAGACGTGACATTTCCTGATGATTGCGTGTAGTATTAAACAATGTTGTAAAAGTAGGATTACAAGGCCGAGTACTCTCCGAGTACTCGCTACAAGGTATGTCACCGAGGCGAGTTTCAGTAAATCCGCCTAGTTACTAAGAATCGGTCAAATGTAATCAACCTCAGCCAGAATCACATCTTATCTGGGAACTTGGACCGATTTTGACTCAAAAAAATAAAACATAATTGTTATTTCAATAATATTAAAGAACAAATATCATTTTTTTAATTAATGGTTAGTAATTTTTAGAATATTTTATATTTAAAAATGTATTCTTTTATTTATATTGATATTCACCTATTTTGTTATAAATATTAGTAAACTTAAGATATTTGACATATATATAATAACCAAATATTAATTTTCTTTATATTTACCATGTCCGAGTACTCTCCGAGTACTTCTCGAGTACTCCGAGTACTCCCTCCAAGGGGGTCGACCGCCTAAGGACCGCCTAGCAACTTTTGCAACATTGGTATTAAACATATTTGGCTCTTTAAATGAATTTGTTAACTACCTCACACATGTTATCCAGTTATTCAGTAAAGACAATCACTTGGCAGCCAAGGTTATATAACTAATCAGAACCTGAAACTTTGTTATATAAAACTATAAATAAAAACGAACTTAATGCCTTTGGAATCAATCCAAACGGATGAGTAGAACTCTAGTTATGTCGAATTAAACGTTTAAGCGAGCTAGTACTGACCAGAATCCGAACAGCGAGTCGGAAGTCGGGTTTTGGTCAGTAGACTTAAAATTTCGTTATGAGAATAAAAGTTTTCTGGACCGAACGTTGAATCCGACCAGAAGTATGAGAAAACGTTAAGTCAAACTAGTTGACTATTTTGTTCTTTAACGAGTTTTAAACGATTTGACTAGTCAACACCATTTAACCACCAAAATTGTTTGAAGTTTATTGACTAGGGAATATATATGAATGATTTCTATGTTTACAACTTACCCAGAACGTGAAAGAATCAACGGAAACGATGAGTCAAAGGTCCATGCGTATGCAAAGTCAACCGGTTATGAACGCATCTACAACCAATAAGCAAAAAACGAAGAGTTTGAGGAGGGTCAGAGGAGGGTGATGGCTTAGAGTAGTGTTTTAGGGTTTAGGAATGATTTGTGGTAGAGAAATAATGATATGTTTATATAGGATACACTAAATCGATCTAAATATGGTAACTTACTCGTTTAAGAACCGAATGAGTCTTTAATGATTAAATCAATTTTATAAGCTATAAATTTCGTTCTTGATCAAGGGTTTATGTACATGGACATGTATTGTAGTTGTATTAGTTTTCTTGGAGCTTAATTCACCCGATTTATGTCTAAAATAAGGGATTTGCATGCTAAAAACGAATTAGAAAACAAAATGATCAATTAATAACAAAATCGAACCAATTAATAATAAAAATTCGTTTTTAATATTTAAGGTAAGAAAATGGACATGTTATAATATTATATAACTTATCTTGGGGCATAAGTTTCGAGATTTGGGTCAAAAATAGTCCATGTACTTTTATAAATGCGATTTTTAGCCGTTGTAACTGATTTTAAAGGGTTTTTAAGAACTATTTGGCATAAATGAAAATTATGAAATTATAAAATAATTTAAACCAAGTTAAATATCAATAAATACAAGTTTTAAATAGTTCGCAAGATCCGAATTATGTTCCCGAATCCTTTTAAACTTAAACGAATACAAATACGAAAAATCCGAGATATTACAAATAGTCCCATAATTTAGCAGATAATGTCTAAAGAACCAATAGATCTAAAGTTATTGTTGAGGTTAATCAATAATTTAGTAGTTAATTTATTTTTCATTGCATGCTTGTGAACATTTGCAGGATACTGAAGCCGAGTTAAATGTTACAGTTATTTGAACCCTTTGGTGATGAATGATGAGTAGCTACATAGCAAAAATTCATGACGGTGGGCTTCTTGGTCCTCATTTAAGGTATGGCTTAATGTAATTTATGTCTCTTTTCTTCTTGCATCTTTTAGTTGACGCAAAAATTAACAAATTAATTTTTATTATTACCACTTGTTGACACCTCTATTGTTTTATATGGAAATTTCAAGTTTCTTAGAAGAATCTTCAAATAAGACCTTTATGGATGTGTCGACACAAAAGTGTTTGATGTTGGTGTTGGACAAGGTTAATCAAGAAATTGAGAAGATGGCAAATCATGCCTTGAAGCCATTAGATAGCATTAGTGTTTCCGTTTAGAATTTATAGAAAATAAGTTTTGCTATTATGATATTAAACAGTCCATTTATCGTGCAAGTCAACATTTTATTATTTTATATGACAAATTCTAATACCCTTTCCCAAGCCAATAATAAATTTGACAACTAGTCTGCGGCCTATAGTGAGACAACAAAGCTCTCCAAATTTGAGAAGTTTGATGGCTTAACATGCAAAAAATGTCGGCATTCTAGAAAACGGAAAATAAAAAAAATGCATTTGGCAACTTCCAAGAAGCTGCTTGATTTTCACTACAAGAAATTTTACCTGATATGACGAAGTTTTCTAGCCCTATAGTGACGACATGTCGTCGCAACACCTTTTAGCGACGACAAGTCGTTGCAAACCATGTCGCTGCCTAAGTGATGTTGCTATAGGTCTTAAAGTTGTCGCTACGGGGTCGTTGCATAGAGTTCCTTATAGACTTTCGTCAAAATCATTTTTAAGTAATAAAAATAAAGATTAAATAAAATTATAATTACCTATTGCAACGACTTATTGTCGCTATAGGGTAATTATTATTATTTTTTTTTTATTTTCCAGGTTTTTCATTGTTGTGAAACTGCAAGAAATCCAGATTTTTTTATCAAATAAATTCATGACCGACATATTACATAACACTAACTAACCGTCAAATTACAAACATTAAACCGTCAAATTGTCTAGATAATTGTTATACCACAAGCCATTAAATTGTTCATAACCACTCACTCATAGCATCCGTATCTTCGTTATCAAGATCCATGCGTTGATTTCAACATCTTTACTTGATTAACCATTGTTCTTATCCATTTGATCAAGACGAGCAGTGAATTCTTTCATTTGTTGATGCATGATGTCCCATTGTAATGGTGTTGGTTCGTAAACGGACGCCACATTTGTAGATCCATTTTTCACCTTTCGTCCAATACCTCGTTCCCAACCACTACGTGCACCAAGTGCACGTTTAAGACACTCAACCTCATCAATTGGTTTATCATCACCTGCTTCCATGTGCATCTTATTAACCTCACCTTGAATTTTGTCCTATGTTAAAAAACACAAAAAAAATATGTCGGGTCAAACGGTCGTGTTCGCAGTAAAAAAAATGGCAACCACATATATACAAATATATTTCTATACGTCCAAAAATATATATATATATATATATATATATATATATATATGCATACTAGCTAACACATAACATACATAACACATTATATATCCAAATACAAATAAACAAACTTACCCAACCTAGAGATGCATTGTTGTTAACCTAGCCACATTTTATATTATAGTGCATGGACCTCCGGTTCTCGATTTCACTTGCCTTCCCCCTTTTATATCAAACTCCACGGATAGTGGTTTGTTGTTGTTATTCTTCTTCGCAGTCTATAAATTTTTGTCGCCACCAACCCCTCGCTTTTGTGATTGAGCTACATTAATAACGAAATTGAATTTTTAGCAAATTGAAAAATATATACAATACAAAGACAAGCATTTAACTAGAACAAGTAACTTACATGTCTCCACCATCTCCACCATGCGGCCGTGCACAAATGGCCATATCTACAACAAAAATAAATAATAATCATAATTTAACAATTAATAAGCAATATAATAATAAGTCGTGTTCTGGTCAACACACACATACACAAACATATACATTAATAAATACGAACGATATTTGGTGTAGTCGAGAGACGTTACCTTTAATAAAGCTTTTGAAAAAAAATACGAACCTAAAGACAAAGAAATTGAAAGCCGAAATCCTTCCAATATATTCCAAAAACCTACAACATCATTACAAATTTATTAGATGTTATCCATCAAATAACACAACTACATTACATACAGACACACAGAATTATACAAACATATACATATAAATGTATTCATGACATGTCAAACGGGTCAAATTATAAACACTAAAATATCAAACTACATATCTACATACAAGTGTTCAATGAATTAAATTTTGACAATGTTTTTGTTGTGTTTACCTGTTGATTGTTATGTTGAACTGGTAACTTTTGCTATTTTAGGCATCCGGCCTATAATTCTGTCATTAGATCCATTCAGTCATTTATAATAAAGTATTAATATGATAAAAAGACCAATGCACCATTTCTTTTTACAAACAAATGTTTGATAATTCTTTTCATGTTTACAAAGGCACATAAACTTGCATACAGTTAATTTTAAAACATGCTCTTAGTTTAAGAAAAACACAAATTAACAAAACTAAAAACAACCCAATCAAGACCTCAAACAAACTAAACATCACCTCAGCTAAAAATGTTTAATTTGGTGGAAATAATTCAACCAAACAACAAATCACCAACCGAGTTCAAGACACTATGTTTCTAACCCCAAACAAAGTTACCTAAAATATACGCTAATTACACTTGGAAAAAATCAACATTTTGAAAAAATAAAAATAAAAATTAACATCTAACATAACAATTTAACATAATCAAAACCTAATTATCACGAATTTAAACCTAATTTAAGCTAGATATAATAGATTTGGGAACAATGGCTCAAACAAAGAACTATACCAGCAAAGGAAATGGCTACAGTGACAGAGGCAGAGAGCGATGGGGGCATCGGAGGCCGTGTTGGCGGAGGCGGTGGAGGTGGAGGAGGCAGCCGGCTGTAGAGGAAGAGGAAGGGTTTGTGAAATGGGAGTAAGATAAGTGTATTTGTGAAAACAAATTTGTGATCTTTTGAAAAATATTATAAAGTAAAAAATCAGGAAATAGTTTTATGCACGACTTTTCGTTGTAATAGGATGAGCATATTAATTTTGGAAATTAAAAAAAAGAAAAATAAAAGGTAAACAACCAATAGCGACGATAAGTCGTCGCTATAGAGTTTCCATTTTTGCGCCCCTATTTTGGCTTTCCCGCTCAACACTATGTCAACAATTTGTCGTCGTTACAGGTAGTACCGTGGTAAAAATCTGTCAGGAGCTATAGCAACGACAAGTTGTTGCTGCTGGTGATCTATAGCGACGATAATTGTCGTCGCTATAGGATTCGTCATATCAGATCAAATTTCTTGTAGTGTTTGTGTTTATAAATATGAAAACAAATTGAGTATCATTTCATCTACAACACAATTCCGTAGTCTTTTAGCTCAAAGTATAAAATACTCATTTCCTTTGTTTTCCTTAACTAAAAAATGACTATTTTATTGGGTTTGTTTAGTTGTTTCTCCGGTTCGAGCAAAGTTGTAGACAATCAAAGTGCAGAAAATGCGTTGTCAAGAAACGCACGTAATGTTGATTGAAGAGGTATGTACCCGCCTCAACACCGAGCGAGGCGGGTCAACCCACAAGATATAGACAAGAGGCTTGAAATCAAGATATTATGAAGGCACAAAGCCAAAACCTATGCGCATGGCGCATATCACATATGCTCACGCATATCACATATGCTCATGCATCACATGCTCAGGCATCACATATGCTCATGCATCACATATGCTCATGCGTATCACATGCTCACGCACCATATATGCTCACGCATATCACATCTGCGCGTGACGCATCCGCGCGTGGCGCATATCACATGCTTGTGCATATCACATCTGCGCATGAAACATCTGCGCGTGAGAATAAAGAGAAGACCTCGCGCATCCTCAGGATAGGCGCATATCACACATGCACATAATCAACCTCGTCCTTATCCAAATCAGGATAAGGACAACCTTGATTGTGCACGTCAGACAACCTTCCAGAAGGTATCTTTTTAAGGAATAAGAATATGCTGATGTTGACAGCTGCCAATGAAAGGTGGACAACTCAGCAAAACCCATGTGCTACCACGTGATTGCACATGGGTCAGAGAATAATTAATGAAAAAGCACCAGGTGTCCCAAGGACACGTGGCGCAAAGCAATTGGAGGAGGCCAAAAAGGCCCTAATTGGGTCTGAGCCCAATCATTGGAAACCTTCGTCTCCCGATAAAGTCCTTGGGACCCGCCCAACGGCTATATATCCCTTTATTGCCATTTTTTCACCCACTGCAACCTTCGTCTCCCGATGACAAGGTTTGTGGGTGCGCTGCTTAGGTTTTATGGGATTCATATATCCCAAGTCCATCCGTTTGGACTCGTGCGCATGACTCACTTTGAGTTCATGTGCAAATCTCAGCGCGAGGAGCCCACCCCTCGGCGCTTTCAGTTTTTTTATAAGCCCAAGATCCAAGATTCTTGGTTCTCATTTATTCCTCGCAGTCAGAAGGTCAAGTGTTGCACTGTTTCATTCAAGAGCCTTCATGACTGGTCTGAGAGATTTTTTTACATTAAGGATGGTGTGATCCCCATCCGCATGACCATGCGCGCGATCTCTTCTGCGCCTGCGGATGTGGGTGTCTTCAAGAACCCAACAGGCGCCTGGGTAAAAAAGTTGACTGCCGAACCATCCCCCGCCAAGAACATTTGCGAGGAGGCGCTGGTGGGGGTTGGTATGAGCAGGAGGTGGGCCGACAGCGCGACTGAGCCCGTTATCCAAGTTGACGGCTTGTGTAAGTTAACTCATTGCATTACTTCTGCGCGAATATAATTCGTTTTGCTGATATCATTTGACTTGTTTTGTGCAGTCAGCAGGGAGTATGTCCACGCCGCCTATGATGAGCATATGGAGGGTGGCTCCGTCGCGCTGGGCGCTGGGGAGGTTGGCTTCCCCGATCGCTTCGATGACATGTTCATCCCTGTTGATCTGGGATTTCGCTTTGACAGCGACGCGCCTGGTAAGCCTTTGTACTTATGCTTATGCCTTTATAATACCAGATTTGGCTAACCTTTCTGTTGCGTGTATTGCAGACGCGCTTGAGAACTACGAGCTGGAGCTCGCGGAAGAGGAGGATGAGGAGGCTGAGGTGCCCCAACTAAAGCGTAAAGCTAAGGGGAAAACTGGCGCAGGGGCCAGTAAGAAACAGAAGAAAGATGTTGCCCCTGTTGCTCAGGATCCTCCCACTCAGGCGAGGGGACTTGAGAAAACCCAGGAGTTTACCTCCAAGTTTTCCTTTTCTTCCCTGCCTCAAAATGTGGGCAGACCTCCTGTCCACACGAGGTATGGTGCCGCCACCTCCTCCCTTCTCGCGGCGGAAAAGGGAAGCGGCGCTGCGCCTGCCGTTTCCTCATCGACAGGTATACTTTATACTTTATGGTTTTATGAGCGCGATTCTGATAGAATTACTAATGAATCTTTGCTCACTCAAATGTTTGTAGAGCCGGCGACGTTGGTGGATCAACCTCAGGCGCAACAAGGTGCCGAGGCTGCGCCGGAGGTCGCTTCGAAGTCCCCTGTTTTACCCTCAAAAAAGGGGAGAATGGACTTCATGGCGATGTTTAACTCGCGAACTGCGTTGCGCCAAGGTATGCATTGCGCTTTTATTTTCTGACTTTTTCTTTTAGATCAAGTCATGAACCATTTGTTTTTGTTGATTTTTCATAGGAGTCATAGCTGGCGTTCAAGCTGCTGGCGGCACTGCTGGCGCCGGTGCCAGCGCCGTTGGTTCTGCTCCTGCTCCTGCAAGCGCTGAATCTCCCCTCATCGGGATTACTAAGGAGCAGGAGGCCGTTTTACGCGCCGATCTGGCGGCGTCGAGACCTCCCTCACCTCCTCCTGCGCGCAACCCTCCTCGCGAGACTGATTTTGTTTCTTCTAGGTCGCAGGAGAAAAGGCCTGTTTCAGAGGATAAGGAGGTTCAAGTTGAAGGCTCCGAAAGCGGCCGCGCCAGCCTTGCGGCGCCACGAGATTTCGCGGCGCAGTCTTCTCGTGGGGCTGGCGCTGACTTTTCTGCTTCATCCCCGCAGGTACAGGTTCGTTTTTGCTCCGCTGCGCGGACTTCCATATTAGTGTTTTGATGACTTAGATCATTACTTTGTGTTTGCAGGAAGCCGATCACATTTACCGCCCGAGATGGAATATTACTGGGGACAGCTCATTTCAGTCCATGGGTGTGTGTGAGGATTTCTGGCCTCCAGCTGAAAGGAGGTTTCAGGAGGACCGCGCTCGCGATGACTTGCTCAACGATCATCTGGTTGCTGTGTCGGCTTTCTTTGCTGCCTCCCAAGAGGTTCGCTATGATTACGTAAAGGTACGTGATGCTCTTGCGGAAGCCAAGCAAGAGGCTAAAGTGTCTGCTTGGCATCTTTCTGATGCTCGAGAGAGAGCTGAGAAACTCCAAGCAGAGCTCAGCGAGAACAGAGCAAGTGCCAACACCGCCTTCGTGAAGCGCGGGCATGAGCTACAGGCTGCGCGGGAGAAGCTACAGGCGGCCGAGGCGGACTCGGCCAAGTACGCACGTAGAGTGCGCGACTTGGAGCTGGACGCGGAGGCGCGTGACCAAGCTCTTGTCCAGTCTATAACTGACAAATCATCATTGGAGAGTGAGGTTGCGCGCCTGAAGAAGGAGCTGGCGGCCGCGCGGGCCGAGAAAGATGAAGCCTTGGCGACGGCAGCGTCTAGCCAGGAAGCACTCGATGTTGCGCGAGCGGAAAAGGAAGAAGCCTTGGCGGCAGCATCGTCCGACAAAGAGGAGCTGAAACAGACTAAGGAAACTGTTGAGTTGTTAAACTCTCAGATTCCTGCTCTTGAGACGTCTGTTTCTTCCCTCGCGCAGGATCGCCAATGGCTAATCTCACAGGGTATGACTCGTTGCGCTTACGCGATGAAATACTCAGACGAGTTTCAGGCCCTTGTGATGGATTGCAACGCTGCCGCGCGCTTGGTGGGTCGAGCTGAAGGGTTTAAGGATGGCTGTGAATATAGCATGCTGAAGAAGAACCCATCCGACTACCCTTATCAGCTCGACGTTGCCTGCGCGGACATGGCCGAGATGGGGGAGAAGTATTTGAATACTCCCATTCCCATCCTTGCGCAGGTATTTTAACCTTAATGAGATTACCTTGACTTATTTTCCAAGTCTTTTTGTACTCATATTTTTCCTTATGATTTGCAGATATCCGCTCTTGCTGACCAGCCCGATCTCGGCGCGCTAAAGAAATTACTTGACGAGTGCGAAGGGGCTGGTGGCGGCGATGATGGCGCGGGGAATGCTGCCCCTGCTAGCGGCTCTGGCGTGGCCAAAGGACCCGCTCCTGACACTATTGTGATAGAAGGCGACTCCATTCAGGACGAACATCTTGACTATGGTCAGTTTGGAGATGACGAGGAGTGGGCTGCGCCAGATGCTGAGGGCGGTGATGAGGACGATGAAGAGGCTGACGTCGACGTGGAGACCTGAGAAGCCCTTCATGTTTTTTTTTTTTTTTTTTATTTGTAGTTTGTATCTCATCATCTTGTAAACTTGTAAATTTCAATGCTTTGGAATGAAATTTTGTTTTTCCCTTATTCGCATCTTGCGCATTCCCCATTCATCTCTTTATGTTGCATGTTTGCTTGTTGAATATAAGATATGCTTGCACGTTGAAATAAGAACAAGGTTGTAAGGAAATTATTATACATAACTCGTTTCAATCAGGAGTCTCTGGCAATCGGAGGTATCACTGAGCAACTATTGCGCGTGGCCTTTATACAAGGCCCGCGCAGTGATCAACTCCGCCGAGCTCTCGTGAGCAGAGATGGCATGCCAACCACTTGGGCCAAGCTAATGGAAGCATCGCGAGTCTTCGCGAGAAATGAAAAACAAATTGCCCAAGATAGAGCGAGAGAAAGAGGGCATCAAGCATAGGCACCGCGCAACAACGAAAGAAGGGGCAAACAGAACTCTGTATGGTCCAGGTTGCAACCAACCAGTTTTTCTTCCGCAGAAAAGCAGGCACAACCAAGCTCACCCCAGCCCCAAAAAGACGTTCGTGATCGCGGGGAGGGTGACAAGAGGGAAGGCGGCAGAGATCCTAACAGACCTCTGCTAAGAATATGGACTCCCCTCACTAAAACGCCTTCACAAGTGTTAAGCACTGAGAATGTCCAGTTCAAAAGCCCCAAGCCACTACACCACAAGGGACCATCAAACAGTGGCAAGTATTGTGAGTTTCACAAGTCCACAGGACACAACACTGATGCATGCCACCACTTGAAGGATGCAATTGAAAAAGATGTGAAATCAGGCAAGCTGGCTCACCTGGTGAAAAACTCAAGACCAGAAAATGAACAACCAGAAGGAGCCTCTGCCAGTAAAAGGTTCAAAAGAATCTGTGTAGCCGAGGGAGGAAGGCAAGGGCAAAGATCAAGAAAGAGAAGCGCGCAAATCCAAGGAGATTGGCGCGAGCATCAAGTAATCTTCCCAAGAATCAGGGGAGGCCCTTCTATCAGCAGTCCTCTTGTCATCACTACACACATTGCTCATTATGAAGTGTCAAAAGTCCTGGTGGACACTGGCAGCGAATCAGACATCATGTATGAGCAATGTTTCAGGAAGCTGGATCCAGCAGACCAAGCAAGGCTTGAAATTGTGAATGCACCAATCTCTGGTGTTTCAAATGAAATCATTCATCCCTTAGGTCAAATACAATTTGAACTAACTATGGGGGATGAGAAACACAAGCGAGCCGAAGTTGTCAACTTCTTGGTCTTGCCCACCACTTCATGCCACAATATGATCATGGGTAGAGGAACGATCGCCCAATTCAACGCCATACCGTCGCCAGCGCACGGGGCGTTGGGGTTCCCAACACCAACAGGTGTAACATTTGTATACCGAGATCATTTGTGTGCAGTGACAAGTACTCCGCGGGAAGGGAGAATGAAACTTTCAATGGCAGACAACGCGCCAGAGGAATGGATTCTCAACCCAAAATTCCCACAGGCGAGGAAGATAAGACACAAGTCGCAGAATTATGAACTGCTTGATGGTACATTATATCGACGCTCTTATCTTGGACCACTCATGAAATGCCTAGATGCTGAGGAAGCAAGCTATGTGATCAGAGAGATACACGAAGGAATCTGTGGAATACATGCTGGCCCGCGCATGGGGGTTGCCAAGGCAATGAGCGCAGGTTACTATTGGCCAGGCATGTACTTGGACGCTTTAAAAGAGATCCAAAAATGCAAAGCGTGTCAGAGCTATGCGCCAAACACCATGCGGCCAAAGAACAACTTGATTCCGGTGACCTCTGCATGGCCTTTCCACAAATGGGCAATCGATATTGTGGGTCCCCTACCGCAAGCGCAAGGGCGAGTAAAATTTTTGGTAGTGGCAGTAGACTATTTCACAAAATGGGTCGAAGCCAAGCCACTAGCAAAATCACAGCCGAGGCGATGAAGCAGTTTATTTGGAGCCACATCATATGCCGTTTTGGCCTTCCCATGGAAATTGTGAGCGACAATGGCAAACAATTCACTGACAAGAAGATATCCAGCTGGCTCAAGGAATTGCGCATCAACCAAATTTTCACTTCAGTATACCACCCTCAGGGGAATGTCCAAGTGGAGCGCGCGAACCAAAGCTTGCTAAATGGGCTGAAGAAAAGGTTGGAGGGAGAATCCCATTCTTGGGTCGACGAGCTACCTAATGTCCTGTGGGCGCACAGGACATTAAGCAAAACCAGCAATGGCGAATCCCCGTTCAGCCTAACCTATGGAACGGAGGCAATGATTCCAGCAGAAATTGGATGCCCATCCCATAGAGTGCTCATGATGAGCAAGATTGATAACGAGCGCGGAAGGAGGTTGGATCTCAACTTACTTGAAGGGCGCAGAGAGGCGGCTATCATCAGTGAAGCCAAATACAAGAAAAAACTGGAAAAATATTACAATCAGCGCGTGAAAGAATGCCACTTCAAGAAAAATGATTTTGTCCTTCGAAACAATGAAGCTAGCCGCGCGATACCCACGGGAAAAATGTCCCCCAATTGGGAGGGACCTTATCAAGTCTCGGAAGAATTGGGAAAAGGCGCATACGCTTTAAAAGATTTGAATGGAAAGAAGATCCCGCGCGCATGGAACGCGGCACAGCTTAGAAAATGTTTCATGTAAAAAATGTCAAGTTTGTAATCAAGGCTTTTTAAGCCATTATGAATAATGATACGCGCTATCTTCTCTTAATGTGGATTCTATTACCTTTTGCATACATGTTTCACACATCCCTTTATTAATTTTGAGCAATATGACAACATTGTATTGACATCAAAACAAAAATAAAATGAAGTAAAACATACATGCGCGAGCTTCAAGCTCAAACGCGTTAACGAGTCTTAACTCTAAAACGTCAGGGCCTTAGCCCAATAATATGAGCCTTAGCTCAGGGCCTTAGCCCAATAATGTGAGCCTTAGCTCAAATCACTCACAACATCCATCCTACATGCTGCGCATCCTGACCATAAAAATACCTAAGCACAACTAAGGCAAAGCACATGCCAAAACATAGTTGTTAAGGTCTCAGGTCGAGGTCGCGCATGAAATTGTAATGGATATCTGAGTAACACACTGACACGTAAAGGCTAAAAAACTCATAATTCCCTATAATAAATGCGCGATAACCGTCGCGCAAAAGAGGAATAATGAAACGCCAAGGCACGTGTCAACATAATCAAGATATGGCAAAATCACTTACAATATGACAAGGATTAAGTATAATAATTTCCTTACAACCTTGTTCTTATTTCAACGTGCAAGCATATCTTATATTCAACAAGCAAACATGCAACATAAAGAGATGAATGGGGAATGCGCAAGATGCGAATAAGGGAAAAACAAAATTTCATTCCAAAGCATTGAAATTTACAAGTTTACAAGATGATGAGATACAAACTACAAATGAAAAAAAAAAAAAAAAACATGAAGGGCTTCTCAGGTCTCCACGTCGACGTCAGCCTCTTCATCGTCCTCATCACCGCCCTCAGCATCTGGCGCAGCCCACTCCTCGTCATCTCCAAACTGACCATAGTCAAGATGTTCGTCCTGAATGGAGTCGCCTTCTATCACAATAGTGTCAGGAGCGGGTCCTTTGGCCACGCCAGAGCCGCTAGCAGGGGCAGCATTCCCCGCGCCATCATCGCCGCCACCAGCCCCTTCGCACTCGTCAAGTAATTTCTTTAGCGCGCCGAGATCGGGCTGGTCAGCAAGAGCGGATATCTGCAAATCATAAGGAAAAATATGAGTACAAAAAGACTTGGAAAATAAGTCAAGGTAATCTCATTAAGGTTAAAATACCTGCGCAAGGATGGGAATGGGAGTATTCAAATACTTCTCCCCCATCTCGGCCATGTCCGCGCAGGCAACGTCGAGCTGATAAGGGTAGTCGGATGGGTTCTTCTTCAGCATGCTATATTCACAGCCATCCTTAAACCCTTCAGCTCGACCCACCAAGCGCGCTGGCAGCGTTGCAATCCATCACAAGGGCCTGAAACTCGTCTGAGTATTTCATCGCGTAAGCGCAACGAGTCATACCCTGTGAGATTAGCCATTGGCGATCCTGCGCGAGGGAAGAAACAGACGTCTCAAGAGCAGGAATCTGAGAGTTTAACAACTCAACAGTTTCCTTAGTCTGTTTCAGCTCCTCTTTGTCGGACGCTGCTGCCGCCAAGGCTTCTTCCTTTTCCGCTCGCGCAACATCGAGTGCTTCCTGGCTAGAGGCTGCCGTCGCCAAGGCTTCATCTTTCTCGGCCCGCGCGGCTGCCAGCTCCTTCTTCAGGCGCGCAACCTCACTCTCCAATGATGATTTGTCAGTTATAGACTGGACAAGAGCTTGGTCACGCGCCTCCGCGTCCAGCTCCAAGTCGCGCACTCAACGTGCGTACTTGGCCGAGTCCGCCTCGGCCGCCTGTAGCTTCTCCCGCGCAGCCTGTAGCTCATGCCCGCGCTTCACGAAGGCGGTGTTGGCACTTGCTCTGTTCTCGCTGAGCTCTGCTTGGAGTTTCTCAGCTCTCTCTCGAGCATCAGAAAGATGCCAAGCAAACACTTTAGCCTCTTGCTTGGCTTCCGCAAGAGCATCACGTACCTTTACGTAATCATAGCGAAGCTCTTGGGAGGCAGCAAAGAAAGCCGACCCAGCAAACAGATGATCGTTGAGCAAGTCATCGCGAGCGCGGTCCTCCTGAAACCTCCTTTCAGCTGGAGGCACAGAATGAGCCCAGAAATCCTCACACACACCCGTGGACTGAAATGAGCTGTCCTCAGTAATATTCCATCTCGGGCGGTAAATGTGATCGGCTTCCTGCAAACACAAAGTAATGATCTAAGTCATCAAAACACTAATATGGAAGTCCGCGCAGCGGAGCAAAAACGAACCTGTACCTGCGGGGATGAAGCAGAAAAGTCAGCGCCAGCCCCACGAGAAGACTGCGCCGCGAAATCTCGTGGCGCCGCAGGGCTGGCGCGGCCGCTGTCGGAGCCTTCAACTTGAACCTCCTCATCCTCTGAAACAGGCCTTTTCTCCTGCGACCTAGAAGAAACAAAATCAGTCTCGCGAGGAGGGCTGCGCGCAGGAGGAGGTGAGGGAGGTCTCGACGCCGCCAGATCGGCGCGTAAAACGGCCTCCTGCTCCTTAGTAATCCCGATGAGGGGAGATTCAGCGCTTGCAGGAGCAGGAGCAGAACCAACGGCGCTGGCACCGGCGCCAGCAGTGCCGCCAGCAGCTTGAACGCCAGCTATGACTCCTATGAAAAATCAACAAAAACAAATGGTTCATGACTTGATCTAAAAGAAAAAGTCAGAAAATAAAAGCGCAATGCATACCTTGGCGCAACGCAGTTCGCGAGTTAAACATCGCCATGAAGTCCATTCTCCCCTTTTTTGAGGGTAAAACAGGGGACTTCGAAGCGACCTCCGGCGCAGCCTCGGCACCTTGTTGCGCCTGAGGTTGATCCACCAACGTCGCCGGCTCTACAAACATTTGAGTGAGCAAAGATTCATTAGTAATTCTATCAGAATCGCGCTCATAAAACCATAAAGTATAAAGTATACCTGTCGATGAGGAAACGGCAGGCGCAGCGCCGCTTCCCTTTTCCGCCGCGAGAAGGGAGGAGGTGGCGGCACCATACCTCGTGTGGACAGGAGGTCTGCCCACATTTTGAGGCAGGGAAGAAAAGGAAAACTTGGAGGTAAACTCCTGGGTTTTCTCAAGTCCCCTCGCCTGAGTGGGAGGATCCTGAGCAACAGGGGCAACATCTTTCTTCTGTTTCTTACTGGCCCCTGCGCCAGTTTTCCCCTTAGCTTTACGCTTTAGTTGGGGCACCTCAGCCTCCTCATCCTCCTCTTCCGCGAGCTCCAGCTCGTAGTTCTCAAGCGCGTCTGCAATACACGCAACAGAAAGGTTAGCCAAATCTGGTATTATAAAGGCATAAGCATAAGTACAAAGGCTTACCAGGCGCGTCGCTGTCAAAGCGAAATCCCAGATCAACAGGGATGAACATGTCATCGAAGCGATCGGGGAAGCCAACCTCCCCAGCGCCCAGCGCGACGGAGCCACCCTCCATATGCTCATCATAGGCGGCGTGGACATACTCCCTGCTGACTGCACAAAACAAGTCAAATGATATCAGCAAAACGAATTATATTCGCGCAGAAGTAATGCAATGAGTTAACTTACACAAGCCGTCAACTTGGATAACGGGCTCAGTCGCGCTGTCGGCCCACCTCCTGCTCATACCAACCCCCACCAGCGCCTCCTCGCAAATGTTCTTGGCGGCGATGGTTCGGCAGTCAACTTTTTTACCCAGGCGCCTGTTGGGTTCTTGAAGACACCCACATCCGCAGGCGCAGAAGAGATCGCGCGCATGGTCATGCGGATGGGGATCACACCATCCTTAATGTAAAAAAATCTCTCAGACCAGTCATGAAGGCTCTTGAATGAAACAGTGCAACACTTGACCTTCTGACTGCGAGGAATAAATGAGAACCAAGAATCTTGGATCTTGGGCTTATAAAAAAACTGAAAGCGCCGAGGGGTGGGCTCCTCGCGCTGAGATTTGCACATGAACTCAAAGTGAGTCATGCGCACGAGTCCAAACGGATGGACTTGGGATATATGAATCCCATAAAACCTAAGCAGCGCACCCACAAACCTTGTCATCGGGAGACGAAGGTTGCAGTGGGTGAAAAAATGGCAATAAAGAGATATATAGCCAGTGGGCGGGTCCGCCGCCGTTTGCCCGGCCGCCGGCAGCATGCAGCCATACTCAGGGAGAAAACCCTGAGAGGCGACAAGGCTGTCAAAATCGGACTGCCTCAGTTTACAGGGGATCTCATCCCACTTCTTCACTGCTTTGGTCTTCCCTACCTCCTCCGATGAGGCCACAGCAGCCCTCTTCCCCTTGCCGGTCTTCTTCAACATAGACATTACTAACGATTTCACGCGGCGATTGCTGGGGGAGATTGTGTTGTCTGGGCTATCAGACATACAACAGAGTCAGGCACAAGTTGCTTCTGAAGAACGGAAATCTGGAAGATAGGCACTTAATCGGAATAGAAAGAAAGGAAAGCTCTGAATAAACAACAAAGAAGATGAAGGATAAAAAACTCAAAAGGGCTTGCTTTTATAGGCCCAGGAGAGAGAAAAATTGGTACTGATCGGACTTCACCCGCCCCCACTCGCAGGTGTAAGCCAACGCGAGCGCGACACGTGTCCCTGACACTGTATGAGGGGACACGAAAAGAAACGATACAGGTGCTGCCAGAGTTCACGCGCCACCACTCGCAGGTACGGACCAACGCGAGCGCGACACGTGTTCCTGACACTATGTGAGGGGACATGAAAGGCAACTGTAGCACCTCGAGCACACAAAAAGTCTGACACGTCTCCATCACTGACGCATGTCACCAACAACCAACCACGTACATGGACGATTCGTTTCAACCAAAAGGATAGAATTTCGCGCAACGATGAGTAATAAGAAGAAAAAGACAAACCCTACTAAAAGAACAAACTATTAAGTCTAATATCTATCTTACCTCGCTCGCGCGAGACAAGACACACATTAGACTGGGGGGGCTTGAAGAGGTATGTACCCGCCTCAACACCGAGCGAGGCGGGTCAACCCACAAGATATAGACAAGAGGCTTGAAATCAAGATATTATGAAGGCACAAAGCCAAAACCTATGCGCATGGCGCATATCACATATGCTCACGCATATCACATATGCTCATGCATCACATGCTCAGGCATCACATATGCTCATGCATCACATATGCTCAGGCATCACATATGCTCACGCATCACATATGCTCACGCGTATCACATGCTCACGCACCATATATGCTCACGCATATCACATCTGCGCGTGACGCATCCGCGCGTGGCGCATATCACATGCTTGTGCATATCACATCTGCGCATGAAACATCTGCGCGTGAGAATAAAGAGAAGACCTCGCGCTTCATCAGGATAGGCGCATATCACACATGCACATAATCAACCTCGTCCTTATCCAAATCAGGATAAGGACAACCTTGATTGTGCACGTCAGACAACCTTCCAGAAGGTATCTTTTTAAGGAATAAGAATATGCTGATGTTGACAGCTGCCAATGAAAGGTGGACAACTCAGCAAAACCCATGTTCTACCACGTGATTGCACATGGGTCAGAGAATAATTAATGAAAAAGCACCAGGTGTCCCAAGAACACGTGGCGCAAAGCAATTGGAGGAGGCCAAAAAGGCCCTAATTGGGTCTGAGCCCAATCATTGGAAACCCTAGCACTATAAATACCACATCAACTCCACAAGGAGAGGTATGCCCTATTACACAGTATTCAGCTATATTAAGCAATACACTCCAATTTCCTTACTCCCAGATTATTATCTTCTCCTACAAACTCTTATTCTCACACCGGAGGGTTACCCCAAAGAGGACCCCTCTGTCCCTTTCTGAGGGGTAAGTTTACGGTGCTGTTCATTTTGTAGGTGGAAGAATCCAGATCCCAGAGAACCATCGGTGAAATAGCATAATCACACCCGAGTAAAGTTGATCGTCTACCAGTGAGTCGATCCACGTTTCTTCATTGATCATGATCGTGAAACAAATGAGAATTGCAGAAAAGGTGCACCCATTCTGGTTGCTTACTTCCCGATCGGTTCCAACTTTTTACGCTTATAAATTAAGTTATTATACCATATGATATCAAGGCATGATGGTTACTATATTTAATGGTCCGGAGAAATAAATTGAGGTGTTAATGGATTCATCTACGTATCACTGTGTAGAAGAAGAACATATGATCGATCATGCAGTTATATTTTTTATATTAATTTGTCGTATTATTTATTACTTTTATTTCAGATTTAATAAAAAGTTGAATTTGTAATATATACCCTGTTACGATAATAAGCAACACTGATTCCATACTTTTTTTTAGGATTTGTATTTTCGATTTCTATCATTAAGATTATTAAGAGGAAACTTATATAGCACCCGATCAGTTTATAAACCATCCAAAGTATTAGCTACGTTTTTGTTGTTAAAGAATTACAATAATAGATGATTATGTTTTTATAGGAGAGTATTCCGATAACAAACGCCAAGGTAAAGCACTCAAATAATTTAGTCACAAAGCCAAGTTGATTACATCAAGAGTTAATCTGGATTTCATTGAAAAAGACTTGATTAGATTTATGTTGCTAGGCAAGACACTTTTAATAAATAAACGGCTAGGTTATGTTGCACATTCTAATGTGTCGAATCTTTAACTCCCTCAGCCAAAAAAAATATCAAATTAACTAATATATAGTTCTCAAATCAGATTTAGCAACCTGTAGTTTTTATGACAATTCAATCATATGGCAAAATAATAATAATAATAATAATAATAATAATAATAATAATAATAAATGAAAGTGTGAGACTAGTGATATATTTTCTTAAACTTAACTAATCTCATATTCACACAATATTCCATTAAAAATAATTAATGATGCTATTATTATAGTATAATCATTTTTCTACTCTAAAAAAACATCTGCTCTTTACGAATGAATATCAAACTAGGGCTCTTTACGAATGAATACCATATTAGGGTTGTCTGATATGACCACATAAACATTTATATGCATATTTTCTCTTTAAATATTCTGCATGAATTTCTTTCTCTCTCTTCATTTAGGGCTAAAGATTTCTTTCTCTATCTTCATGGAGAACAAAATGATAACAGATAGGAATTTGTTATAAATTGATGTAATTTTATTTTAATTTTCATGTATTTAATTTGTTACTTTCTTTACATTTCATTAAAAGTGTCACTCATAGATAAATGTAATTTTTTTTTGTTAATACTATAAAAAGAACCTTCTTAGTTTATTTACATAATTTTTATTTAATATATTATATATAATAAACTATTATAAGTAAACTTATAATAAATATAAGTAAACTTATAATAATCAATCCGAGCTCGAAGCTCGTTGACACACCTAAGACCAGGTCAAGGCCCTAGATCCGCATGAAAAGGATGAACCAGACCTTGGAAGACCACCATTCAACAGGTCCGATGGTCAGCCCCGAATTTTCGAGGTAAATAATCAAGCTGTAGATGATAAGGAAAACACATTTTCAATATAAACAATACCAAATTACCAAACAATAATTAAAGCTATGTAACATGCGTTGATGACCCTGATGCCATTGTTTGTAGCAAAGGATTCTGCTATATATATATCAGTCACATAGAAATTTATAATCAATTTGTTTCTTTTCTGATTGATCGATTCTCACTAATTCTTGGTGGAGTTTTTTTCTGCAGTCAGTTGCAAGTGTAATATATTCTGATAGGTTTTTGTATTATTGTATTCTTTTGATGAATTAACCATGATGGTTGATTCACTGAAAAAATGACTTTTTTTTTTAGTTTAAAGACAACAAAGAAAGATGCAGTGTGTCTCATGATCCTAAAGAACCAATAGATCTAAAGCGTAATGTTGAACTTTTCTGCATTGAATCTGTAGCTTTTGTGTGCAATAAGCAGACAATAGTGTCACACCCTAACCTAAGGCGTAAATGTCGGGGCGCGAACTGATTGTCACAGCTCTCAAGGTACTATTATGCAATATTAAAAGTGTCAATATCTATTAAATTTTATTAAGTAGCCAAGTACATCAAATTAACCAAAGTACATAAATTAAATTAAATTAAATCAAATAAAACAAATCAATATTCTAATTCTTGTATCTTCTTCTCTAGCATGCAACCTAAGTTTTCTTCAAATACAAGCTTGAGAATCACATCACACGATAACCTGCATATGCGTTAAAAATACAATAGGTTTTGTCAACACAATGTTGAGTGAGTATAACACCATATTTGACACACTATATAATAATAAGTAAAAGTGCAAACTGTTCCTGTGAGATATACAGATAAGCCATAGCACATAACAATCAAACAACTATAAAGAAAATAAACCATAAAGAAAGGACTCAACCAATCCATATAAATGGACATTGGCTACCAACCAAGGACTAAACCGCACCATAAAAATGAACATCGGTTGCCGAAGTAAGCAATAGCATACAAATAAGCAAATAAGCAAATAGCAATTTAGGCAAACTGATAAGCACACAAGGATAAACAGTTGCGGTTGAGTACTATATAATATAAAAATATCTATGAACGCATATGTCCCCAAAACAGTTAAAATAAGTAAAAGAGGAGAGTGAAATACTCCCCTTAGATTAAAGGCAAGCGAGTATAATTAAGAATAAACGAGTAAACGGATAAGCGAGTCGTCAAATACGCGTCAAACGAGATAACTAATCAGAACCAGAAACTTTGTTATATAAAACTATAAATAAAAACGAACTTAATGCCTTTGGAATCAATCCAAACGGATGAGTAGAACTCTAGTTATGTCGAATTAAACGTTTAAGCGAGCTAGTACTGACCAGAATCCGAACAGCGAGTCGGAAGTCGGGTTTTGGTCAGTAGACTTAAAATTTCGTTATGAGAATAAAAGTTTTCTGGACCGAACGTTGAATCCGACCAGAAGTATGAGAAAACGTTAAGTCAAACTAGTTGACTATTTTATTCTTTAACGAGTTTTAAACGATTTGACTAGTCAACACCATTTAACCACCAAAATTGTTTGAAGTTTATTGACTAGGGAATATATATGAATGATTTCTATGTTTACAACTTACCCAGAACGTGAAAGAATCAACGGAAATGATGAGTCAAAGGTCCATGCGTATGCAAAGTCAACCGGTTATGAACGCATCTACAACCAATAAGCAAAAAACGAAGAGTTTGAGGAGGATCAGAGGAGGGTGATGGCTTAGAGTAGTGTTTTAAGGTTTAGGAATGATTTGTGGTAGAGAAATAATGATATGTTTATATAGGATACACTAAATCGATCTAAATATGGTAACTTACTCGTTTAAGAACCGAATGAATCTTTAATGATTAAATCAATTTTATAAGCTATAAATTTCGTTCTTGATCAAGGGTTTATGTACATGGACATGTATTGTAGTTGTATTAGTTTTCTTGGAGCTTAATTCACCCGATTTATGTCTAAAATAAGGGATTTGCATGCTAAAAACGAATTAGGAAACAAAATGATCAATTAATAACAAAATCGAACCAATTAATAATAAAAATTCGTTTTTAATATTTAAGGTAAGAAAATGGACATGTTATAATATTATATAACTTATCTTGGGGCATAAGTTTCGAGATTTGGGTCAAAAATAGTCCATGTACTTTTATAAATGCGATTTTTAGCCGTTGTAACTGATTTTAAAGGGTTTTTAAGAACTATTTGGCATAAATGAAAATTATGAAATTATAAAATAATTTAAACCAAGTTAAATATCAATAAATACAAGTTTTAAATAGTTCGAAAGATCCGAATTATGTTCCCGAATCGTTTTAAACTTAAACGAATACAAATACGAAAAATCCGAGATATTACAAATAGTCCCATAATTTAGCAGATAATGTCTAAAGAACCAATAGATCTAAAGTTATTGTTGAGGTTAATCAATAATTTAGTAGTTAATTTATTTTTCATTGCATGCTTGTGAACATTTACAGGATACTGAAGCCGAGTTAAATGTTACACTTATTTGAACCCTTTGGTGATGAATGATGAGTAGCTACATAGCAAAAATTCATGACATGACAGTGGGCTTCTTGGTCCTCTATTTAAGGTATGGGTTAATGAAATTTATGTCTCTTTTCTTCTTGCATCTTTTAGTTGACGCAAAAATCAATAAATTAATTTTTATCATTTACAACTTGTTAACATGACCTCTATTGTTTTATATGAAAATTTCAGGTTTTTTAGAAGAATCTTCAGATAAGACCTTTATGGATGTGTCAACACAAAAGTGTTTGATGCTGGTGATGGACAAGGTTAATCAAGAAATTGCGAAGCTGGCGAATCATGCCTTGAAGCCATTAGATAGCATTAGTGTTTCCGTTTATAATTTATAGAAAATTAGTTTTGCTATTATAATATTAAACTATCCATCTATCGTGCGGGTATAAAACTAGTTTCTTTCTGTTCCAAGTCAAAATTCACAAAGAACACTTTCAACATTTTATTATTTTATATGACAAATTCTAATGCCCTTTCCCAAGCTAATAATAAATTTGACAACTAGTATGTCCATAGTGAGACAATGAAACTCTCAAAATTGAAGAAGTTTAATGACCTAACACACAAAAAGTGTCGTCGTTCTAGAAAACAAAAAATAAAAATAAAAATTCATTTGGCAACTTCCAAGAAGCTGCTTGATTTTGTGTTTATAAATATGAAAACAAATGAGTATCATTTCATCTACAACACAAATTCCATAGTCCTTTTAGCTCAAAGGATAAAATACTCATTTCCTTTGTTTTTCTTAACTAAAAAATGACGATTTTATCGGGTCTTTTTAGTTGTTTCTCATGTTCAAGCAAAGTTGTAGACAATGAAAGTGCAGAAAATGCGTTGTCAAGAAACGCACGTAACGTTGATGATGATCGTGAAACAAATGGGAATTGCGGAAAAGGTGCACCCATTCTGGTTGCTTACTTTCCAATCGGTTCCAACTTTTTACGCTCATAAATTAAGTTATTATACGATATGATATCAAGGCATGATGGTTACTATATTTAATGGTCCGGAGAAATAAATTGAGGTGTTAATGGATTCATCTACATATCACTGTGTAGAAGAATATATGATCGATCATTTAGTTATATTTTTTATATTAATTTGTCGTATTATTTGTTACTTTCTTTAAATTTATTTCAGATTTAATAAAAAGTTGAATCTGTAATATATACCCTGTGGCGATAATACGCAACACTGATTCCATACCTTTTTTAGGATTTGTATTTTCGATTTCTAACATTAAGATTATTTATTAAGAGGAGACTTATATAGCACCCGATCAGTTTATAAACTATCCAAAGTATTAGCTACGTTTTTGTTGTTAAAGAATTACAATAATAGATAATTATGTTTTTATAAGAGAGTATTAGTCACAAACGCCAAGGTAAAGCCCTCAAATAATTTAGTCACAAAGCCAAGTTGATTACATCAAAAGTTAATCTGGATTTCATTGAAAAAGACTTGATTAGATTTATGTTGCTAGGCAAAACACTTTTAATAAATAAACGGCTATGTTATGTTGCACATTCTAATGTGTCGAATCTTTAACTCCCTCAACCAAAAAAATTATCAAATTAACTAATATAGTTCTCAAATCAGATTTAGCAAGCTGTAGTTTTTATGACAATTCAATCATATGGCAATAATAATAATAATAATAATAATAATAATAATAATAATAATAATAATAATAATAATTCTCCGTAATAATAATAATTATAACAACAACAAAATTAAAGTTTGAGACTAGTGATATAATTTCTTAAACTTAAATAATGTCATATTCACACAGTATTCCTCTAATAACAATTAATGATGCTCTTATTATATATAGTATAATCATTTTTCTACTCTATAATAACATCTGCTCTTTACGAATGAATATCAAACTAGGGCTCTTTACGAATGAATACCATATTAGGGTTGTCTATATGACCACATAAACATTTATATGCATATTTTCTCTTTAAATATTCCGCATGAATTTCTTTCTCTCTCTTCATTTAGGGCTAAAGATTTCTTTCTCTATCTTCATGGAGAACAAAATGATAACAAATAGGAATTTGTTATAAATTTTATTAAGTGTGGTTATCAAAACATTAAATTGTTATTATTGTTTCTTTATTGTATTCATTGTTTTTATCTTAATCTCTCCAAAACATCCATACTATTCATACAATTTTGGGTTATATTAGAATATGCTATTTATTATTTTTTTAAGCTCACGCCCTGCTCGGGTGGACAAAAGTCAAATTGCATTAATTTTAGCGTTATTTAACTAATCTCGTGAAAATAACGTTAAAAGTGGCAGAAGGTTAATCAGGCATCATGTGGTGGCGTTGATAACCGTAAGACAAGGGCAGATGCACTAATCAGCCGGTGTCCCGATGATTGAGTGTTATGTGCCTTATGCCTAAGATTTGATGCAAAACTACTATCAAGTCGGGGGTCTCAATGGAAGCAACAACTCTATCCCTATGAGGTAGAGGTAAGGCTGTCTACATCTTACCCATTCTCAAACCCTACCATAATTTTGTTATTGGTGGAATATACTGAGTACGATGATGATGATGATGATGATGATTGTGATTGTTTTTTAAAGCCCATATATATTGTATTTCATACAAACTTGGATGAGGTTGAGATTTAATATTCATTGTCTTGTCTTAATCCTTTTAAACAAATACAATTTTACATAAAATATCTTGTAATTAGGAATATTAATCTTTTCTCATATAGTTTAATGAAATGATTATATTGTAATATAAAAAGTTTTTTGTCATCTCATAAATCATATTACGTATATTTTAGAAATTCATGATCTTTATTATGAAAAATAACTTAAAAAAGCGAGGAATTACAAATTATAGATGAAGATACTAAATCGTTACTTGACAAAAGGAATTGTACATTTCAAGATCAAGTAGTAACTACAAAAGTTTTCGACAAACTTTGAAAGAAGATCGAAACATGTCACTTAAAGGATGTATAATTGATGAAGAGTATTATTCGTGTTGCACACTTTTTTCCTTATCTACGGTTTTATCCGAATGAGTTTTCCTAGCAAGGTTTTTTAACGTAGCAACATCTCCATGCACATTAAATTGATAACCAATGGGAAGTCTTACGAATATTAATATAATGTGGTTGTCAATATTATTATGGCAGTGGCTCTTGTATTTTATATTAGACACGTCGAAATGGAATGAGTTCTTTCATTCAATTTTCTCCACAATCATACACTCTATAGTACGTTATTCATATGTTTATATACTTTGCATATTATATAATAGCTTTTGAACACGTGTATTACACGGGATTCGTCAGTGTCTAATAATGAATTATTTGAATCAATAATTTCTTTACAAATTTTAAAGGTAAACCTAAGAACATAGATATGTTAATGTGTTACAAATAATTCTTTGTATAGAACATTCGGCATGGTATTGATAACATCGACTAGAGCCTGCTTACAACTCTACCTAAACAAATTTCGCCTCAAACTGTTTTGACCAAAACTAAAATGGCTTCTTAAAGCGAACCCGTTTCAACCCAATCCCATTTTGACCATAACCAAATTCAGCTGGCCAGTTATAACCGAACTCATTTTCACACAAATCCGTTATAAAGAAACCTAGTATGAAGTCGAACTGGTTTTTTGCCAAACAAAATTGTTTTTTAATTGGGATATTGGTTTTTAATACTCATAACTTTCACTCGCTAGATGCTAACACTAGCAACTTTCGATTTGTTACCCACCACTCCCAATTTTCACCATAATTGTTTATGGCACTCCCGAACTTAATAACCCCTAACTCCGTTAGTTTTCTTGATGGTATGGAATTTTTTATTAATAAAAAAGTAGGTTGTGGGTCCCATGCTATCTTCTTTCTTCAACATATTACATCTCCACCCAATTTCAGCAATTCAAAACCTCAATCTCAAAAACCCACCACCATTTCACATCCATTGTTCATCGCCACCACTCTACCGCCCAAAGGGACCACAATCTCCACCCACCGCCACCATCAGTGTCGTCAGAATACTTTGCTCGCTGGAAAAACGAGTTGCATGTTTACGACGAGCACTATATCCATCATTTCACCACTCATCGCCATAACAACCATAACCTCCAGTCTCCCCCACCACCAGTATCGCACCCAACCACCTTCCAGAATCGTCTGCTCGTCGGAAAAAAACGAGTTGCATGTTTTCGGCGAGCACCATCTTCATCGTCTCTCCACCAGTGTACAATCTTCATGATCTCCATCGTCTTTCTACATCTGCACCATATCTATTGTCTGAAAATGAGGTCGCCGGAAATAACGAATTTGTAGGAAAAACGAGGTCACCGCAAATGGAGGTTGATAAGGATTTATGTTGAAGAAAGACGATAGTGTGGGACCCACAACCTACTTTTTATGTATTAAAATTCTACGCCATCAAGAAAACTAACGGAATTAGGGTTTGTTATGCTTGGGAGTGCCATAAACAAATAGAGTGAAAGTCGGGAGTGGTGGATAACAAATCAAAAGTTGAGAGTGTTATCATCCAGCAGGTGAAAATTAGGAGTATTAAAAATCAATATAATTGGCTCGTTTTAACCTAAACTCATTTTCACTCGAACTAGTTTTGACTTTTGCAATTCGCGTCTCGCTGATTCATTTGGTAGAAAATACACCGGAAGATCATTCCTTTTATGCTATGAACATCCAAAATCTTTTTCATAACATAATATTCAAGCCTTGTACCAATCCCGTATAAAGTCACATAACCTGATTAAACATGAAAAGTCACAATTGTAACATGTTCGAAAAAAATACTCTAATTCTCTATAACTGTATTGTGGTAACAAACTTATCTCTAACCATCTCTAATGGTTTATACACAAAAGGTGATACATTTGATTCAAACATAACACATATTATCCCTTCAAAATAGATTATAAATTAAACATTTAAACCCGCAAAACATGCATCGATTACTTAATAACTCCATGTTGTATTTAAAAGCTTGAAACAACATTCACAAACCAATCATCAACAAATGGCAACCATAATAAACTCAATATGTGTAACAAGATTGGTTTGATAGTAATGTCATAATTCTATGATAATGTATGTTCACGTATCATCCCTTGACAAGATTGATACATATAACAAAATTGTTGGGTTAATGAATAATCTTGTAACCACTGACATAGTTGTTTGCAAACTATGAAATATAAACTATAAGTGGACTATTGCTCTTACAACTGAATAATCGTGTATTCACAAATAGTGTTTTAGAAACTGTAAGATTATAATATTGCATTTATTCAACTAGTATACGATGATAATGGTTTGTAAATAATTTTTTTAACGGGTTGGTAAAGTTAGTGTCATGGTTGTAAAAATCGCGCCTAGGCGCCGAGTACTCAACGACTAATCCACGCACAGGGCGAGTTCTCGGTGAGCCATCCCCGTGTACTCTCCGACTAAGGCCGAGTACTCACAAACTAAGGCCGAGTACTCCCAACTCCCTAGTCGGCCGACTAGGGTCCTGTAAGGCCCCGTTACCTGTACCTCACATTTGGACGTTGGATTTACTCATCAACATAGTTCCATTCATCAGAGTTAATAAAAACATACGCGGAATATTAAAACTTTAATAAAACATTACTCAAATCCATAACTTGTTTTAAAACAAACATCTTGTCTTTCGAAATACAAATCATTAAACATAAACGTCATGAGTCTTCCGATGCCAGCCTCTTATTCAATGCCACGTGTTCCCCTCAAGCGAGCTGCCTCATCCTATTCACCTGTGTGTATACTAAAAGTCAGTTACGCTGAGTGAGTTCTAGTTAATACAGGTAACAAACATTACATTCTTATATTACTTACTTATCCTTCTTTACTTTCTTTCATACATACCGTAAGTATATACGTTCATTCTTACTTTCATACTTTCTTTTTTATCATTCTTTACATACATACTTATACGTTTTAAAGAGCCTTTCGCCCTATAACCTCACAGATATTATTAGGGTCTGCCACCCTTAAAGAACCTCTCGCCCTATAACCTCATAGACATTATTAGGGTCTGCCACCATTCTTCACATATATAATTAGGGTCTGCCACCCTCCTTCACAGATATTATTAGGGTCTGCCACCCTCCTTCACAGATATTATTAGGGTCCGCCACCCTTTACCGTCAATTCCTTCATTTCATACATTACTTTCTTTTACGAATCATTTATATATAAATATACTTTCTTACATACTCATTAACATACATCACACATATACTTATATAGTCAATCACATCTTTAAACTATCTTCTAACAGTACATGCAATATCCGAAGATCGTTCATATACCGTCAAGCAAACATTCATAACTTTCACATATATCATAATAGGCATACACTTACCACTTAAGGTAAGTGTATTAACTAATCACATAGAGTATGCACACAGCCCCGAAAAACATAAAAAGGAATGAGGCTAGAAACTCACATGAATGCGGTTATGTTCACTGTTTATGGTTATTCCTTTCTTGAGTTGTGCACGACTAACTGTATAAGAATTACACGTATCAATTTAACCATCATTACCCGTATCGCGTTTCTAGTTTAATTATTACCCTCAACGAACGGGGGCCTGGGGGCAGCGCCCCTGGCAGCGGGGTTCTAGCGGCGGCAGCCCTAATGGGGTCCAAGGGGCAGAGCCCCTGGCTGGGTTAAGCTGTCAGGTCAGCTTGGAAAAATTTAATTTTCATTAACTGTCTTAACACATTTTCCATTAACATTTTAAATTATTTTCTAAGTTGGGCTTCTTAGCTAAGCCTAAGATAATGGGCCAGTTTGCTTTATATTAGATATGGGCTTAGCCTAGCTATCCATTATGGTACCTGGGCCCAACTGGATTTAGGCCCAAGACCCAAAAGAGAACTGATCAGCCGGGAACCCTTTGGCAGAGAACTCGTGACCGAGAACACTTGCTTGACCGAGAACTCGGGTTTGACCGAGAACTCAGGTCACCAAGAACGTTGACCGAAACCATCAGCTTTGACCGAGAATTCTCAGTTTGACTGAGAACTCCCAACTTTAACCGAGAACTCTCAGGTCAGATACTATCAGCTCATTTTTCCTATCTTTAAATTCATTTTAGGCTCAAATAACGGTTAACGGTCCAAAATCACACTTTTAAATTCCTATTTCCCAATTTCCTTAACCGTTTTACACTCCTTATCATTTCATCATCAAGACGTAACCCATTTCTATCATAAAGCTTGAACCTTTAGGGATTTAAAACGTTCTAGCTAGATCTAGGGTTCCCTTTTATGAACCGTATAAAGTCATGAGTTCATTAAGTTCATTTTAATCATCAAGTTTGTATTTTATGAAACATCTAGACCCGATCTACTCTAGGGGTTAAGTTTCATAGCAAACCGTCCATGAAAATGTAACCTTTAATCGTAGAGAACATACCTTTTTGATGTTTCTAGGTTACGGCTAGCTTTAGTTATGAACCTTGATCTTGTATTTAGCCTGTATCCCAAAGATCTATCAATAAAAGGTTTGATCTTGATCTCGGGTTCTTGTTCTAGCTTGCGGCCGCCCTTAAGAGGGTATGTGTGCGTGTTTTAAGGTGTAGGCAAAGTGTAGAATGGATGAAAATGGAAAGATTTAGGGTTTAGGGGGTATTTATACCCCCTTAAGCCCATGGACCTAAGGCCCATCTTTCCTTTTTAGTCCATCATTAATCCCATCTAATTTGCCTACTTATCTTTCCTTCTTTATTATTATTTTATTATTTATTTACTATCTCAATTAAACTTTTCCGCCATAAAAAATCAACGTAAAATATTATTACTTAAAATTTCGGGATGTTATAAGTCTTCCCTCCTTAAAGAGGTTTCGTCCCCGAAACCTAACTATCATCTAAAAAAATTCAGGTAAAACTTGCGCATCTCATCCTCAGCTTCCCAAGTAGCATCTGAACTCTTGCGATGCTTTCATATCACTTTCACTAAGGGTATAACCTTGCGACGAAGTTGCTTCTCCTTACGATCAACAATCTCTATCGGTTGTTCAATGTAGTTCAGCTGTTCATCAACCTCGATGTCCATTAATGGCACGTGAGATGTGTCATCGGCTAGACATTTCCTCAGATGAGAAACATGGAAGGTAGAATGAATTCCCTCTAACTCGTCAGGTAAATCCAGCTTATAAGCTACTTCACCCACACGATCTAAGATCCTAAACGGTCCAATGTACCTCGCACTCAATTTTCCCCTCTTTCTAAAATGAGTGATCTCTTTCCAAGGCGAGACCTTGAGCATCACATTGTCACCAATGCTAAACTCAATCGGTCGTCGCCGCTTATCAGCATATGACTTTTGTCTATCATGGGCAGCCTTCATTCTAGCCTTAATCTGATCGAACTTTGAAGATATCTCTTGAACTACCTCTAAGCTTCCCATTTCCTTCTGACCAATCTCTCCCCAACATACGGGAGTTCTACATCGTCTACCATAGAGCATTTCAAACGATGGCATACCAATACTTGAATGGTAGCTGTTGTTATAGGAGAACTCTGCTAGGTGCAGATGATCATCCCAACTTCCACCAAAGTCTAAAACACAAGCACGTAGCATATCCTCAAGGGTTTGGATCGTCCTTTCAGACTGTCCATCTGCTTGAGGATGATACGCCGTACTGATGTTCAATCTCGTTCCCATAGATTCATGGAAATTCTTCCAAAACCTTGAAGTAAACCGAGTATCTTGCACGATTGATAACGGTACTCCATGCTTGGTTACAACCTCTTTTATGAACAAGTTTGCTAACGTTTCTAACGAGATAACCTCTCGTATAGGTAGAAAGTGAGCATTCTTGGTCAAACGGTCCACAATCACCCAGATGGTATCGTGATGTTTAGCTGTACGAGGTAGCTTAGTTATGAAATCCATAGTGATGTGTTCCCATTTCCACTCAGGTATCTCAAGCGGTTGTATTTTCCCATAAGGCTTTTGATGTTCGGCTTTGACTTGTAAAAAAGTTAAGCACTTACTAACATAATCCATCACATCATTTTTCATTCCTGGCCACCAATAATCTCTTTTCCAATCTTGGTACATCTTTGTAGCTCTAGGATGAATCGAGTATCTTGACTTATGAGCTTCATCTAATATTCGACCTCTGAGATCACCATGGCGTGGGATCCACATACGGTCGAACCTAGTCTTAACACCATGAGTGTTTTCGATCAACTCATCTTGCTGGCGGTAAATTCTCTCCTTCTTTACTAACTTCTCGTCTACTAACACTTCTGACTGCACTTTGATGATTTCTTTAAAAAGACATGAATTCATAATCAGCTGGTATGACTTTACTGTTGCAAGGACTTCCTCATTCTTACGATTTAGCACGTCGGCGACCACATTAGCTTTACCAGGATAATATTTAATGTCGCAATCGTAATCCTTAATCAATTCCAACCATCTTCTCTGTCTCATGTTCAGTTCCTTCTGCTCAAAGAAGTACTTCAAACTCTTATGATCGGTGTAAATAGTACACTTAGTACCGTATAAGTAGTGCCTCAAGATCTTAAGAGCATACACTACAACTGCTAGCTCTAAATCGTGTGTCGGATAAGTACTCTCGTGGACTTTTAACTGTCTAGACGCGTAAGCTATTACTCTGCCTCGTTGCATCAACACGCAGCCTAACCCACGATATGAAGCATCGGTACAAACGACCAAATCCTCATCACCTTCGGGTAAAGCAAGGATTGGAGCCTGCATGAGTCTCTTCTTTAGTTCCTCAAAAGCTTCTTCTTGGAACTTTCCCCAACTGAATACTACTGACTTTCGGGTCATACCGGTCAACGGTGCGGCTATCTTGGAGAAACCTTCGATGAATCTCCTATAATAGCCAGCTAACCCTAAGAAGCTTCGTATATCAGTCGGATTCTATGGAGTCTTCCAATTCGTTATCACCTCGATCTTAGCTGGGTCCACAGTAATCCCTTCAGGGTTTATCACGTGACCTAGAAATTGCACTTCTCTTAACCAGAACGCGCATTTCGAAAACTTAGCATACAACTTTTCTTCCTTCAGAGTCTCCGATACCTCTCTCAAATGCTCAGCATGATCAGACTCGCTCTTTGAATAAATCAATATATCGTCGATGAAGAGGATGACCGACTTATCCAACATCGGCCGACACACCCTATTCATCATGTCCATAATTGCTGCAGGAGCATTCTTTAGACCGAATGACATCACGAGGAACTCGTAGTGTCCATACCGCGTTCGGAACGTTGTTTTAGGGATGTCTGCCTCTTTCACCTTCAGCTGATAATAGCCTGATCTGAGATCTATTCATGAGAACCAACTTGAACCTTGCAGTTGGTCGAACAGATCATCAATCCTTGGCAAAGGATATCTATTCTTTACCGTAAGCTTATTCAACTCGCGATAGTCTATGCACATTCTCATACTTCCATCCTTCTTCTTCACAAACAACACCGGTGCGCCCCACGGGGAAACACTCGGCCTTATAAAACCTTTGTCGAGGAGTTCTTGCAGTTAGGACATCAATTCTTTCATCTCAGACGGCGCTAGACAGTAATGTGCCTTCACGACGTGTTGGGCTCCTGGCATTAAATCTATCTGGAATTCTATCTCTTGCTCCGGTGGCAACTCCGGAAGATCCTCTAGGAATACTTCTGGGTAGTCGCCCACGATAGGAACATCTTTCATTTCTTTTGTCCCAGCCGTAGCGTTGACAACATACGCCAGGTAGGCTCCGCACCCTCACCTTAACAATCCCTCGGCTTTTATCATCGATATGACATTAAGCCCAGAACTTTCCTTATCACCATAAACCGTCACCGTACTACCATCCAAGGACTTTAACCTTATTATCCTACTCTTACACACTATCTGAGCCTCATACTCAGACAACCAGTCCATTCCCAAAACCACATCGAACCCTCCTAAGGTCATAACATACAAGGTAACGGGGAACTCATGTCCCTTTAACTCTATCTTACAGTCCTTAACCAATTTTAGTATTTTAACCGAAGTGTCACTAGCGGTTTCTACTATAAAAGTTTCAAACACTCGGCAACATTTCATTTTAGCTAATTTACTAAATGGTGTAGCTACGAAACTTCTATTCGCACCCAAATCAAATAATACCGAAGCAGAAACACCGTTTACTAAAAACGTACCTGTCACAACGTCTGGAATTTGTTTGGCTTGCTCCTGAGTCAGCATGTAGGCTCTGGTCTTTGGCCTTGACGGTTCAGCATCTTTCTTTCCACCACCACCAGCTTCAGTACATTCCTTGGCCATATGACCCTTCTTCCCGCATTTGTAACATGTGGGTTCGGCGTTGCATTCATGAGCGTAATGCCCCACCTTCCCACATTTGTAGCAGGCATTTGACCCTAGTCTGTACTCTCCACTATGAGGTTTCCCACACTTATGGCACACATCGGAACCAGTACCCCACTTGCACTCACCACAGAGCATCTTACCACAAGTCTTACATGACTTTCTTTCCCACACCTTCTGTTTCTTATCCTTAGAGTTCCACAACTGAATACCAGGTCGTTTATTCGGAACAACCCATTTCTTCTCTTTCCTTGCTTCTACCAACACATCGTCCATGGGCAGATCATCGTAAATCATCTCTACGAGTTCGACAGTAGAGTCAAAAGTAGCATGTTTACTAGTCTTGACCAGTGCGGACGTTCTGCGGTAGCCCTCTCACATAACACTTGATTCGTTTGGCCTCAGTGTTCACCATATCTGGCACGAGCCTAGACAGGCGTTTGAATGCAGTAGTGTACTCGCGGTGTGTCATCTTACCCGCCTTCAAATTCAGAAACTTCATCTCGACCCTTTCAACTTCTGCATCAGCACAGAACCTCTTCATAACCAACTCCTTCAGATCATCCCACCTCATTGCCCTTATCTCTTCCCGACTCTTCCTCTGCTCAAATGATTCCCACCAATACATTGCCTCATCACCAAACGATTGGGTAGCATATCCCACAGCTTGATCGGAACGGAACTCGCTAATGCGGATAACCTTGTCCATAGTGGTTATCCATTGGAGAGTAGCGATTGCGTCTTCTAAACCGGTTAGCTTTGGCGGGTCACATCCCTTGAAGGACTTATAGTTGCACCCGCCTCGGCCTCTCTTCCTACCATCAGCTTTCACAAACTTAACCCCACTCGAGGCCTCTCTCTCTCCTTCCTCATCTCTCCTACCATAACCACCCGCCCCTTCAGTAGTTCCTTCGCGTCTTCCAGCAGACCCTCCAGGAGTCATATTCTTCACAGCAGTGGCAACAGCTTGAACAATAGCTGCTTGAATTGCGGGGTCCAGTTGAACCCCTTCGTTGTTTTTCGGGTTTCCTCCAGCTGCGTTTCCTTCATCCCCAGTATTGGAAGCTGGTTCGACTAAAGGTCGTTGGACACGACGAGGCCTGCCATAACGTCCAGTGCGGCCTCCTGCTCCAACAACTGCCCTAGATCCAGCCATCGTATTCTAGAAGTGAAAACACAAACGTCATCACTCAAGGAACTATTTAGTACAAGGATAGTAAGGCTAATAGGTAATAACAATGGCCAGCTGTGATTAGCTGATCACATTACTTTTCGTGTCCAATACACTTCCCCTTATGAGTCTATTTGTGCTGGTTCTACTTCAAACAGTTAGTCAATCAAAACAATCAATTAATCCTAACCCTAACGTTCACATATCATTTCTTTAGCAATTAAGCTATCATTAACATCTATTACTTAACCATACACTTTACGTTTACTGAGCTTGCTTGAGTGACACACGTCATTCTTGAACTGGCATCTTCTTTCTTTTCTTACTTAAATCCCATTCTCTGTTCGAATCTAAGCATGTAGGATGCTTAAATCTCTCAAACTTTGCTCTGATACCAACTTGTAAGGCCCCGTTACCGGTGCCTCACATTTGGATGTTGGATTTACTCATCAACATAGTTCCTTTCATCAGAGTTAATAAAAACATACGCGGATTATTAAAACTTTTATAAAACATTACTCAAATCCATAACTTGTTTTAAAACACACATCTTGTCTTTCGAAATACAAATCATTAAACATAAACGTCATGAGTCTTCCGATGCCAGCCTCTTATTCAATGCCACGTGTTCCCCTCAAGCGAGCTGCCTCATCCTACTCACCTGCGTGTATACTAAAAGTCAGCTACGCTGAGTGAGTTCTAGTTAATACAGGTAACATACATTACATTCTTATATTACTTACTTATCCTTCTTTACTTTCTTTCATACATACGTAAGTATATACGTTCATTCTTACTTTCACACTTTCTTTTTTATCATTCTTTACATACATACTTATAAGTTTTAAAGAGCCTATCCCGCTATAACCTCACAGATATTATTAGGGTATGCCACCCTTAAAGAGCCTCTCGCCCTATAACCTCACAGACATTATTTGGGTCTGCCACCCTTCTTCACATATATTATTTGGGTCTGCCACCCCCTTCACAGATATTATTAGGGTTTGCCACCCTCCTTCACAGATATTATTAGGTTCTACCACCCTTTACCGTCAATTCCTTCGTTTCATACTTTACTTTCTTTTACGAATCATTTATATATAAATATACTTTCATACATACTCATTAACATACATAACACATATATTTATATAGTCAATCACATCTTTAAACTATCTCCTAACAGTACATGCAATATCCGAAGATCGTTCATATACCGTCAAGCAAACATTCATAACTTTCACATATATCATAATAGGCATGCACTTACCACTTAAGGTAAGTGTATTAACTAATCACATCGAGTATGCACACAGCCCCGAAAAACATAACAAGGATTGGGGCTAGAAGCATACCTGAATGCGGTTACGTTCACCGTTTATGGTTATTCCTTTTTTGAGTTGTGCACGACTAACTGTATAACAATTACACGTATCAATTTAACCATCGCTACCCGAATCGCGTTTCTAGATTAATTATTGCCCGCAACGAACGGGGTCTGGGTGCAGCGCCCCTGGCAGCGGGGTTCTAGGGGCGGCAGCCCCTAGCGGGGTCCAAGGGGCAGAGCCCCTGGCTGGGTTAAGCTGCCAGGTCAGCTTGGAAAAATATTATTTTTATTAACTGTCTTAACACATTTTCCATTAACATTTTAAATTATTTTCTAAGTTGGGCTTATTTGCTAAGCCTAAGATAATGGGCCAGTTTGCTTTATATTAGATATGGGCTTAACCCAACTGTCCATTATGGTACCTGGGCCCAACTAGATTTTGGCCAAAAACCCAACAGAGAACTGTTCAGCAGGAACTCATGACCGAGAACACTTTCTTGACCGAAAACTCGGGTTTGACCGATAACTCAGGTCACCGAGAACGTTGACCGAAAACCGTCAGCTTTGACCGAGAATTCTCAGTTTGACCGAGAACTCCCACCTTTGACCGAGAACTCTCAGGTCAGATGCTATCAGCTCGTTTTTCCTATCTTTAAATTCATTTTAGGCTCAAATAACGGTTGACGGTCCAAAATCACACTTTTAAATTCCTATGTCCCTGTTTCCTTAACCATTTTACACCCGTTATCATTCCATCATCAAGACGTAACCCGTTTCTATCATAAAGCTTGAACTTTATAGATTTAAAACGTTCTAGCTAGATCTAGGGTTCCCTTTTATGAACCGTATAAAGTCATGAGTTCATTAAGTCATTTTAATCATCAAGTTTGTATTTTATGAAACATCTAGACCCGATCTACTCTAGGGTTTAGTTTCATGGCAAACCGTCCATAAAAATGTAACCTTTAATCGTAGAGAACATACCTTTTTGATGTTTCTAGGTTACGGCTAGCTTTAGTTATGAACCTTGATCTTGTATTTAGCTTGCATCCCAAAGATCTATCAATAAAAGGTTTGATCTTGATCTCGGGTTCTTGTTCTAGCTTGCGGCCGCCCTTAAGAGGGTGTGTGTGTGTGTTTTAAGGTGTAGGCAAAGTGTAAAATGGATGAAAATGGAAAGATTTAGGGTTTAAGGGGATATTTATACTCCCTTATGTCCATGGACCTAAGGCTCATCTTTCATTTTTAGTCCATCATTAATCCCATCTAATTTTCCTACTTATCTTTCCTTCTTTATTATTATTTTATTATTTATTTACTATCTCAAGTAAACTTTTCCGCCATAACAAATCAATGTAAAATATTATTACTTGAAATTTCGGGATGTTACAGGTCCGCATAACAATTTTTGCAACATTTATTAGTGTGATTTAAATTATATTAAATACGATTTGTTTTTCATATGGGTTACAACTAATGGGTCGTACCAGTTAAACTCATGACCCATTAAAAGCATGGATTAAGGAGAGTAAATATTATAAAATATGAGGGAAATTAAACCTAGTATTGAATGTGGTAATGACACATCAACCTCACTAGTTTTATTTATTAGCATAGATAGATAGACTACTAGTAGGTTGTTTCGTAACAAAATTAGTATTGTTTTTATTTATTTTTTTATGATTTTCATATGAAATTATACAACACGCTGCATCCATGGGCGGGCCAACGTTATGATGATCGGGGACCTGAGACCCCAATGTATTTTGTAGAGACGGTATATTAAATTTTACAATGAGCCTATAAAAAGAAATAAATGAAACCCATAGTAATAAAATTTAGGTTGATGTAGTGGTAAATCCTTTGTCATTTATCTAACTGACCATAGGTTCAAGTCTCACTAAGGCTGTGTGTGTGTGCGCGCGCTTTTTGCTTACTAAGGCAGTTTTTGTGATGGCTGATACAATATTTGAATTAATTTGCGACATTTCAAAAGATAGCGGTTGATTGAAATCAAAGTCTTAGAAGAGTTCTCGGTCAAGTGTTGTTTGATGTGTGGGATGAAGTTTGAAACTAACAGCCAATATGCACATATCAAACTACCTTTATTATGGTATATTGATTTTTATTAATCCAAATTTTCGTCTTTTGGTCACTGCCAGTCAAATTTTCTGTTCGCGGTCCCAAGTTTTAACATATTTGTTCCTAACGGTCCGCGACTAATAGAATCCTAACACCATTAATTGCGTATCACCGGAAAACTCACAATTTTTCCCGAAAACTCAACATTTTCATCCCGGACATCTTGGTAACTTTGTATCGGACATGTAGGAACCTTTTTCTAGTAAAACCCCCAATTATGGAGGTCGCCGGAACCTTAGAACCATCGTCAGAATCGGTTGATAGTGCTCAAGTGGTGGTGGTTGGTTGACGGAGAGTCAATTGGTGGTGGTGACGGTGTTTAGGTGGCGTTTCCAGCAAAAAATATGACTTTTCCAACCGAAAACATTTTTCCGGCGACTTGTAACTAATGCCATTATGATTTTGTTATTCGTGTACCGTTAGGAACAAATATGTTAAAAGTTGGGACCGTCAACAGCCAATTCGTTAGTCGGGACCAGCAATGACCAAAAGGCAATAGTTGAGATTAATAAAAACCAAAATAGCTTTATTAAATGTAAACCTTTTTTTTAAGCTTTATAACTTGAAATCTTGAATAAAAGTTGAACCTCGTATTTGAATTTTGTGTCCAATGAGTATGATTTTAAAATAGGGATTATTCCATAGAATAGTAACCAACTTTGAAAGTTGTTCCAATCAGGTCACCGATAAAAACTTTTGTTCCAATCAGGTCACTAAACTTTCATTTTTGTTTCAATCCTAGGTATTTTACCTGGATAGCAGGTAATCTAGGTTTTTTTTAATATAATTTTAAAATTCCGAAAATTTGCAAAAAAAAGTTTGGAAAATTGAGGTTCGGGTTAGAACGGGTCAAGGTCGAAAAGGGTCAAAACGAGTTTCGGGTCAGTTTTTTTTGAACCAACGAATCAGCGCGTTTGCAACACGTTACAACTCGTTTAAGCGATTTTTTCAGTTCGTTTCAACACCTAACAGCTCGTTTATGCAATTTTTCAGTTCGTTTCAGCACCTACAGCTCGTTTAAGCGACTTTTTAGTTCGTTTCAGCACTTCACAGCTCGTTTAAAGCGATTTTTCATTTCATTTCAGCACCTAACAGCTCGTTTAAGCGGTTTTTCAGTTCGTTTCAGCACGCAACAGCTCGTTTAAGCGATTAGGTGCTGAAACAAGCTGTTAGGTATTGAAACGAACTGAAAAATCGCTTAAACGAGCTGTTATGTGCTGAAACGAGCTGTTACGTGCTGAAACGAACTGAAAAACCGCTTAAACGAGCTGTTAGGTGCTAAAACGAACTGAAAAATCGCTTAAACGAGCTGTTAAGTGCTGAAACGAACTGAAAACCCGCTTAAACGAGTTGTTACGTGCTGAAACGAACTAAAAAGTCGCTTAAACGAGCTGTTAGATGCTGAAACGAACTGAAAAAAGCGCATAAACGAGCTGTAACGTGTTGAAAACGCGCTGATTCGTTGGTTAAAAAAACTGACCCGAAACCCGTTTTGACCCGTTCTAACCCGAACCTCAATTTTCCGAACTTTTTTTTGCAAATTTTTGGAAATTTAAAATTATATTTCGCATTTTTACTAATTTTCGCAATCTTTAAAAGTTATTATGCAATGTAAAAACATTGAAAAATTAAAAAAAAACCTAGATTACCTGCTATTCAGGTAATGTAAGGCCCCGTTACCGGTAGCCCTACTTTCGTGTTGGATTTACTCATAAACGCAGTTCTAAATATCAGAGTTAATTAAAACATTCGCGGAACATTAAAGACATTCAAACCATTACATTCCATAACCCATAATTCTGGTCTTATCGAGCATTCATAGTCATTTAAAAACAAAACATAGTCTTTTAAAATAAAACATGATAGCAAAATATTCAGATGCCAGCTTCGTCCAACTCTGCCATGTGTCCTCCTCAAGCTACCTGCCTCATTCTACTCACCTGCGTGCATACTAAAAGTCAGCTACGCTGAGTGAGTTCTAGTTAATCACATAATCATACAATACCTTCTTACATTTCATACTTAACCTCTTAACTTTCTTTCATACACACATAAGTGCATATAATTTCATTCTTACTTTCATACTTTCTTTACATATATAATCATACGTTTTAAAGAGTCTTTCGCCCTATAACCTCACATATATTATAAGGGTCTGTTCCCTAACATCACAGATATTATAAGGGTCTGGTCCCTAACATCACAGATATTATAAGGGTCTGGTCCCTAACATCACAGATATTATAAGGGTCTGGTCCCTAACATCACAGATATTATAATGGTCTGGTCCCTAACATCACAGATATTATAAGGGTCTGGTCCCTCTGTTTCGTGTAACTGTACCATAACTGTTCATACATGTTTTCCTTGACAATACGTGCAATCTCCGAAGAGCGTTCACGTACCATCATCATAACATACATACATTATGCATACATCATATATTCATACATACATCATATCTCTCATCATACTTATCAATCATATCTTAACTACCACCTGACGGTTCATACAATATCCGAAGATCGTTCACGCACCGTCAAGCAATCATCATACGTAAATCATACAAGGCATACACTTATCACTTAAGATAAGTGTATTCACTATCACATCGAGTATGCACACAGCCCTGAAAATATAACAAGGAAGTGGGGCTAGAAACTCACCTCAATGCGGTTGCGTTCACCGTTTACGGTTATTCCATTCTTGAGCTGTGCACGACTAACTGTATAATAATTATATGTTTCAGTAAACTATCACTATACATATCGCCTTTCTAGTTTAATCATTACCCTCAACGAATGGGGGTCCGGGGGCAGCGCCCCTGGCAGCGGGGTTCTAGGGGCGGCAGCCCCTAGCGGGGTCCAAGGGGCAGAGCCCCTGGCTGGGGGTCAGCTTGGAAAAATTTTATTTTCATTAACTGCCGTGACACATTTTTCATTAACATTTTGAATCGTTAATTAATTTGCTACTTAAAAGTTCAATGGCCTAATTGTAATTAAATCATTCTTTTCTAAGTCCAGGGACTGTTATTGTCATTCAGTTAAACTTCTAATTCGTTATTGGTTCATAGCGAATTGGATTATCCTAGCGAACTGGTTCTTATAACGAATTGAACCCTTAACGAACTGGACTTCTTAACGAATCAGTCCATATAGCGAATTGGACCTTCTAATTCGTTATTTCTTTTAACGAACTAATCATAACGAATCAAGGGTAATTCGTTACCCTTTTCCCTTAACGAATCGGAGACGAATCATAGACGAACTAGAGCTAGTTCGCTGTGCTCCCTTAAGCGAATCAACTAACGAATCACCTTCAATTCGTTAAGCTCCCATAGCGAACTAGGGTTAGGTCAGGGAATGTCAGAACATTCCCTGACATTCCTTATCCTCGTACCACTATTCCGACGCCGCCTTTGCCGGAAAGCCGCCGGAAAACCGCGAACACGTCGGAAAAACGAGTTTTAACTCGTTTTTCACCGTTTTTCGTCCCGTTCGATCCAGATCTGAGCTAGGGTGACTCCTAAGCTCATCATAGGTTAGGTTTATACCCGATTCCACCCGGATCTCGTGACTTAAACGGTTTAACGGTGTCGGCTCGTCGTTTAGTGACCATAACTAACGAATTTAAGCTCATACAACAAAATACTATCGTACCTTGGGTCGGGATCCGATTCTTCTTCTATATTTCGGCTAGAGAGGCTAGAGAGAGAGAGAGCTTAAGTGTGTGTGTTTTGGATGGTGTAAGGGATATGTGTAAATGAATTAAATGGAGGATTAAGGGTATATATATTTTTGATCATGGGCTTAAGCCCATGGTCTTTCCTTCATTCCTCCATAACCCAAGTCCATAACCCATATCCATTTACCCAACACAAGTCCATCTCGTATTCTATTCAACTAAACCGATAACGACCCGCTATAAAATAAACGAACTTTATATTATTAATATAAACGAAAGTAGGATGTTACAGGTAAAATATCTTGGATTTGAACAAAAATGAAAGTTCAGTGACCTGATTGGAACAAAAGTTTTTATCAGTGACTTGATTGGAACAAATTTCAAAGTTGGTTACTATTCTATGGAGTAATCCCTTTTAAAATATTATGCAAAAATTATTGAAAGGATAGTTTGAATCTTCAACTTTTTCAAGTAATACTACTAAAAAATTTGTGTGTTTTCTAACAAGCAATTATCTTATTTTTTTCCATTATGATATTGCATTTTTATTATGTTCATCACCCTAACCCGACCCAAATAATAATGGATCTGAAATTTTTACGTTTGGCTGTGAAAAATCAAAACACTGAAAAAAAATAGAACCCCATTAAACAAAAACCTTGGATCTGCCATTGGCTTCATGATATCTATATCCTGGTTCGTGATTACATAAGAATATTAACAGTGAAGACTTGAATAAAGAGTTGGAAATTTGTCCACATATGTATTTAGAGGTGGCAATTGTAACCCATGGGTTGAATGAGTTGTAATAAAATATATATGATGGGTCAGAATTGGTCAAACTAAAAAAGGAAAATGATTGAAACGGGTCAAAATGGTTGACATTTCTCGGTGTTTTTTTTTTATGAAACGAGAAAAGCGGAAGAAACTTTTTAGTATTTTTACTTTTTAAGTTTTTGATTTATATTTCGAGTTATAATCTTTTTATTATTTTTTTTGAATTTTGCGGTGAGGAGTTTTAAAATGGGTCAAAATGGGTTGAGATTTCAAAACCCCTCAACAAAAAATAAAAAAAAATAGTTAAAAAATTATAACTCGAAATATAAATTAAAAACTTAAAAAGTAAAAATACTAAAAAGTTTCTTCCGCTTTTATCGTTTCATAAAAAAAACCGAGAAATGTCAACCCGTTTTGACCCGTTTCAATCATTTTTTTTAGTTTGACCAATTCTGACTCATCATATACATTTTGATACAACCCATTCAGTGATTCAACCCAATGAGTCACAATTACCACCCCTATATGTATCCTTTTTTTTATTTCTTATCAATTACGTTTCCATCAAGAAATGTTGGACTTGTGCACTAAACAATTTGACCTGATCTCATAACGTTCAATTTTGAATCATTAAACAATTCATTTTGAGATTCGAACACAGCCCCCTTCCCCCACACGTTGTGACATAATTGGAACATTTCATGAAAAATAAGTTCTTAACGATAACGACTTATATGAGTAAGAAAATAATTTATTTATAAGTATATGTCATGTCACTATTCGCTATTATATCATGACCCATAACTTGCTTTTTTATTATAATCCATGACCGTTGAGACTTTATGAAACTTCCTATTATATTTTCACATTATAACTCATGACTCTTAAGTCTTTAGGAAACTTCAAAAAATGAATTAATCCATGACCCTTAAGACTTTATAAAAATTTGAAAAATGAATTATTATGAGATACGGATTTCGAACCAAAGACCTCATGTTCCAAACCAAAGGTGTTTATTAACTCCACAAAAGGGATAACTGTGTTAGATTGTTATACTTAACATATATAAATGTAATTCTCTTCAAGTATAAAACCAAAATTATATTTAATTGTTAACATTTTCATAATTCACGATATAACGTTGTCTTATCGTATCTTTTTAACACAACCATTAAGATTGTTCATCATTTCTCTTTTTATTTTAAATATAATATATGTTTATTTATTTTATTTTACAACCAAACCTTAGTCTTTGTAAATTTAGTTGTTTAATCTGTGACAACATTTTGTTATAAATGTCATTTTATACACACAATATTTAATATAGCAATATCAATATAAATGTTTTATTTATTAAATAAATCAACACCAACGTTTTGTTTTCAACTTAAAATTATAGTGCATAATATATAACAAAAACTTATTGTCATAAATAAAAAATATTATAAGATATAACTGAATTTAATAATATTTTTTTCTATTATATTTTATATCTGTGTAGAACATGCGCTCTAACCTAATATCCATATATACAAATAACTTCCTACCATATCCATATATTGTAAAATATGATGTTATCATACCAATTTTTATTTTTTTTACCTTGCCACCGCCCAAAGGAAAGTTATGACTTTGACTTCCGCTACTACTTTGCATGCATTCGTGTTAACTTTATTGAAGATCTTGTTATTCCTCATTTTTCAAATACTTCAAATTGTGAGTCGAAAGATAGCTTGAATTAACTTTTTTCTTTTGTGTTGGACTATGAACCGAGTGATTTTGATACTTTATGACATCGGACATCTAGAAAGCGTAAAATGATGGGAGTTCACACCACCTAGCAATTCCTTGCCAAATCCTATCTGTGTAGGAACACATAACTATTTTAGCTATCCATTTATTCAACGCAGACAATATCTTGGTGGCCAAGACTTAGATAGTTGGATTTTTTTTCTTAATAAACTATTAAAAATGTTGACACGATAAATATTCGAACCAAGAACACGTTTTATTAACTTATTTGTTCGGTCCCATGCCAAGAAAATATTTGAAAATTTCTAGGAAGATGTCTCAACGTCAAGGTCCTCAATTATAAATATGAGAAATGGGCATTGTTTCATCAACAATAATTCCAATCCCCAATAATTCATTTCACTACGAATACTGGACTATTTACTGAGTTACTTTGTATCGCGGGTTTCTTTAAAAAAATGGCTATTGTATCAGGATTTTTTAGTTGTTTTTCGGGTTCAAACAAAATAGTAGATAGTGGAAATGAAATGTAAAAATAATATATAATACTATATATTTATATATGACTATTATAATTATTTATATTATAATAGATTAAAATATTAACTATACATTATTATATTACCTATAATTAACTAATAAAGGGTTTCCCCTTGGGTGTATATATATATAGAAATAATAAAAACATCATAACCTAATCTTACACACATACAATTTTGTGTGTTTCCTCTCTCCTAAACCGGGTTCCTCTCAAAAACCCTAACACCATCCTTAACTATACATCCTAAAGGGGAACTCGACCAAGCTGACAACCATGTCGTCTACATCCTTCTCTGTTGCGGTTACTACTCTCACTGCTGTAACAGGTTCATAGGTTTAATATTTATCATGTTTTCCCTTGCTTACATGAAGAACTGATCAACATGTGGCATCAGAGAGATGTTGATTAATCAGTTCTTCATGTTTTTCCTAAATTTGGAACTGAATCAAAAAACATGAACTAAAACTTGATAAAACCTAATTTTTTCGGTTTCTTTATTCATGTTCTATTACGAAAAAATTACATGAAACTATTTAAAATCGCTAAAAGTCATATTTAGTAAACCCTAATATTTTCGAAATCTATTAAAATCATGATTAAAGATTTCAATTCCAGGTTTTTTGTATGTTTAATTGTTAAAATTTTCGATGATGTTCTTCGCGTTCATCATAATTATCGAAAATTATACATATGTTGGTTCAAAATCTAGATTAAAATCTGTTAATGATTATTTAGGGAAATATTTTTTCAAATCTTTGACAAATTAGTAGTTTTATTATTTTCTTAAAAGATTTGAATCCCCTTAAAATAGGAAACAGATATAATTATTAATCACTAAAAAGATTTGAACCAAATCTTATCATTATTTATTTAGTTAATAAAGATCATGAGTTAAGTGATTAAACCAATTTACGGGTTATTTAAAAAAATCATGTATTATGGGCTTAAAATAGCTTATGTGTTCTAAGAGTTTATGTGCTTGGGTCATAACCCATAAACCTGAAAACTCACTAATACCGGAATCAACATTTTCCCGAAATCTCCATAAAATCATATAAACACCCAAATACCGAAAATCCGCTAAAAGCCGAAAACTGACGATTCACGGGAACCTAAAATTCTCGAGAACTAAGGTTTTACTGAAAACTTAAAAATCCTTACCCCTATACAAGTACAATAAGTACAATTTGATGACTCATAAAATTAAGTGTTCACACATGAAAATAAGTACAATTTTATAGTAAATTACATACTAAAATTTTTAATTGTATAATTTGATGCCTTAAGAATCAACTATAACACTCAGAAGTATCAAAGGAAAATAAGTGTGTTGATCAACAACATATGTACAAGAAAATAAATGTCTGGTACTGGAAATAAGATGTTATTCAACTCACACCACTAAACTTAAAAGAGGATAAATCTAAGGTTCATAGAAAAAATTCAAGTATTACTTCCAACTTTAAGTTCTCTAAGGAGAAGTCTGATTGCAAATATATGTCATTAGATTAGGCGTAGACATTACAAGACTATCCATAATTCAAAAGAACATTTGGCTAAAAATGATAGTTGTATAAATGATATTTAAGTCTACTAATCCTAATATTACCATGAACACATGATTGGTTGAGTCTAGTTCTATATGTTTACCCGAAATCAACAAATAACAAACACGAGTGTCATTGATAAATTTACATGTTAAGGTTATTAGAACCATGATAAACTGTCTTTTAATTACGATTTATGATACCTTAAATATTCTGGAGCTTAATCAGAATTTAGTATCAATACTTAAGCAATGTTATGACAGTTATGAGGTTTGCATATCCAACATAAAGTCACTCTTACCTTAAACTCTCATTTTATTTGTTATCAGTTTCTGTATTAAAACATTTATAAAATAGAACTAGATGATACTATATACTTTCACAACTTTTGTTATCATGCAAATAAAAATTTAACAAAAGACAAATGAGATCTATAAAATTCATCCATTAAAACTAAATTTCATGAGAAATCATGGCATGGTTGATGAGGGTAATTTTTCATATAATGTCATTTCAAGTGATTTTAAATCATGTGTTAGATGCCCTAAACATTACTTGGCATAAGAAATAAGTATAGGTCCACCAGAAGTTATTTTTCACTTACAATCGTGGAAATTGTTCAAAAAGAATATTCAGACATAATTCTTTTATCATTTAAAAGACCATTTACTTGTATCTAATATGTCTTTTATGGTCCACAGTCTTAAAAGGATCCATTCATATATACCTAATACGATTTCTTCTAAATATGTCCCTAAGTTTTTTATGACATCTGGACGTTAATGAAATCAAATTAAGTTTAACATATATGTGACAAATTCCCACGTCACGTACATCATTGAAACTTCTCTTGTATTATTCTTAGAAATATTAAAAATCAATGGGAGCCTTAAGTGTCTCAATCATAACTTACAAGATTTGCAAGAGGTGGGGGAGTGAAAACTTTATATTATCTCAATTACACCTATTATACAAGACACTGCTCCATCATAACACTATTCTATCAAAACTTATCTCTTTAGAATTTACAATTACTTTTACAAAAGTTTCATTGTTGCTTAATGTGGCAAATTCAGATTTCTTACTAAACTAATCCTCAACAAGAGAAATCCAACAACTTATATTATTAACTTGTTTCTCTATTAGAATCTATTGGTTTATAAATATTGACACTATGCATGCTAATTTTCTAAAGGTTTCTAAGGTCAGTGGGAGCAGTAAAAGTCCTTATAATGACCTGTTAAAAGTACAAGAGGCGGGGGTAAATAGTCATTATATTTTACTCCAAATTTAACTCCAATTACACCTCTTGTACACCATACTGCACCAACTTTTACACACTTAGAATCCTAAAAATGATAGCAACCTTGTAACATCTCGAAATTTCTAAGAATAAATAATTAATATATTATTTATTTAAGATGGTAAAGTTTACTTAAGTTAGTAGAGAAATAAAATAACAAAGATGGAAGGATAAGTAGGCTAATTAGATGTAATTAATTATGGACCAAATAGAAAAGATGGGCCTAAGGTCCATGGGCTTAAGGGAGTATAAATACCCCTTAAAATCCTAATCATTTCCATTTTCATACATCTCCACACAATAGCCTACACCATCAAAACACACACTTAACCTAATTCCCATTTTTGAGAAAAACACCCAAAAAGACACAAAGATTCCCGGAGATCTAGCCATCGGATCGGTCTAAAATTTTTACCTAGTATTCCTGACATATAAATGAAGTTTTCCATCGAAAAGATCTTCGATCAGAGGTTGGGAAGTCCTGTTTTTATCAGTAAACCCACAGCATCTCAAAAGTGAAGATTCCGGCAACAGTTCAGCTGTTACGGCGACTGTAGCGGCGGTTTCCAGCGAAGGTGAGCTGATGGGTTTGTATATCGGGAAGAGACGGTTCTGTGGCCGCTTGAATCACTCAAATCGAGTTCGTTTGATATGGTTTTGAGCATCTCGAGTGATTTCATACAAAAACCTCAAAGGTACGTTTTTGTTAAAAAGGTTTACTTTTCATGAACGGATTTACATAAAAATTGGTAGGATGATAGATCGGGTCTAACAAATTGTAAAGTTGCAAACTAGAAGATTAAAATGGACTTAACGAACTTATGGTTATAACGACTCGTTTAAAATAAACCTTAGATCTAGTATTGAACGTTTTAAGCTTGAAGGTCCAAACTTTATGTGTTTTCGGGCCGAGTCTTATCCGAAAATGACCATGGGAATGTTTACGGGATTGGTTAACATCATATCAAAGGGTTACACATTGAAACGGAGATGATTATGGGGATGATAACGAACCCGTAGCTGCTGCTACAAGTTCGCCTACTGTGAACTTCGCCTGATATCTAAGTTCGCGTGCTTATAAGTTCGCCTTCAGCTAAGTTCGCCACTTTCAAGTTCGCCCCCTGATATGTTCGCTTACATATAAGTTCGCCTACTGATATGTTCACTTACATATAAGTTCGCCTACTGCTATGTTCGCTTATACATAAGTTCGCTTACTGTTATGTTCGCTTACATATAAGTTCGCCTACTATTATCTAGGTCCGCCTGCATATAAGTTTGCTTATATTGAGACCCGGGGTACATGGTGACCTGTATATGTAGACATATATGTGTACACACGTGATGGTATGCATTGTAAGGACTTAAGAGATAAAATACAGAAAAGTTAAAATAAAGGAAAACCATATAAATGCTAAGTAAAAGTAATCTGATACAATAGGACGAGTATTGATACGTGAAACTCATATACAGTTAGCAGAGCTCAACTAAAGAAAGGATTAACTATTAACGGAGAAAGAAACAGGATTCAGGTGAGTTTCTAGCCCCACTTCCTTGTTATGTTTTCGGGGCTGTGTGCATACTCGATGTGATTAGTTAATACACTTACCTTAAGTGGTAAGTGTATGCCTTATATGATTTATGTATGAATGAATGCTTGACGATGCATGAACGATCTTCGGATATTGGATGTGCCGTCAAGGGATAGTATAAAAATATTATTGACATATATATATGATGTATAGATGATGTATGGACGTATGAAAGTTATAATTATGAATGTATAGAAAGGTACGAAAGGTATAGATAGAACAAGGGAACCGACCCTAATAATGTCGGCGAATGTAGGGAACCGACCCTAATAATGTCGGCGAATGTAGGGAACCGACCCTAATAATATCGGCGAATGTAGGGAACCGACCCTAATAATATCGACGAATGTAGGGAACCGACCCTAATAATATCGGCGAAGGTTATAGGGCGGAAGGCTCTTTAATATGTATGTGTATGAATGAAAGTATGTATGTAAATATGAAAGAAAGAATGAAAGTACGTAAGTATGTAAGTATGTAAGAAAATAGAAAGTTATGTACCTTCGGGTGCATAAGTAAATATGTGAATGTATTGTACGTTGCCTGATTAACTAGAACTCACTCAGCGTAGCTGACTTTTAGTATGCACGCAGGCTAATCGATTGAGACGGCTGGCTTGAGGGAGACACATGGCAATACTAAAGAGGCTGGCATCTGAAGATTTGTCGTGATGTTTTGATACTATGTCTTATGTTATGTTTTTAAAAGACGAGTTATGGATATTTGTAATGGATGGTTGACAGTTTATATTATTCCGCGAAAGTTTTAATTAACTCTGATATTTAGAACTGTGTTAATGAGTAAATCCAACATCAAATGTAATGCACCGGTAACGGGGCCTTACAAACCTAACCAAGAGCTAATCCATAAAACGAAAACTTCTAATAAACCCAATAATCAACTGAAGAGGTCATCTAGGTTTTAAAAACAACTAACTTTGATGATTATGTAACCTCCCTAACTAAGTTGAAATGGATGTTGGAAAGTTTATAGATCCTACCTCTTCGAATAAAACCATTAGCATCAATCAATCTTATTTGAGAATAAAGCTATTATTAGCAAATAATTTCAAGTCAAATAACGTTTAAGATTTTGTTGAAACACCTAAGGGTGTTCACAGCTAAATTAAATCATAACACAAACGTTAAGACAGAAAGAAGCACGATTGATTGTTAAAGGGTATATTTAAGAGGGAATAAATCATAAAATAATCTTCTAACCTATATTACAAAAGTTTTCTTTGAGGATCATCACTGTTAAAGTGGTTTATAATAGTTAAGAGCTACAATAGATGAACATTAAAACAATTTTCCCTAACAATCGGCATACATATTTATATGTTCATAACACAACCTAAAAGTTATAAACTGAAGGTTAAAGAACATTTAGTCTATAAGTCAATAAAATCCATATATGGTTAATGCAAACATCAAAATGTGATAAAATGTTTATACAATTATTTTCATCAAAAACCAAGTGGATTAATGTACCTACCTCAAGATGAGTGGGAGCAACTAAAAACAAACCTGTCCTTATATAGATGACATTCTTCTGACAAGTATATGTTACATGAGTCAAAGCTTTTGTCACGCATACTTTGATATTATAGATCTCATAGATATTCCTTACACATGTAACAAACAATACTACTCTACTTTAGAGGATAATAGGAACATATAGATTATTTCATTATGCTTCATTAAGTAGAAGCATTATATAAGCTCAACTCTACACTCGTTCAGATATTACTCAAAATTGCAGCACATTAGATATGTCTAGATTAATGTGAAACATCTAAAAAAAGTATTAAAATATCTTTAAAAGAAACGAATGACTATAATTTAAAAGAAGAAGTGAGAATTCAAACCGGTAGATTACTCTAAACTTTGTCATATTCAGAGATAAGAAAATGTAACATTCGGGATATATTCTCACGGAGGAGTCATAATTAACTGATAACAACAACCTAAGCCATAACGACATAATATGTTGATTAATTACAACGTTGTTGTCAATAAATGTTGTTGAATATTTATTAGTGGACTCATAAGTTTTATTAAACTCAGATAAATTATATATTGAAGACTAATTGTGATAAAGTCAGCTACCATGTTTTCTCAAACAATAATAGTTTGAGAGGTGCTGCATTAAATTTTGATATGAAATTAACTATTCGTTATGAACGAATTGAGAAATATAAATTTTCACATCGAATACATTCATGATATGCTTAATGATCCTATAACTAAAGGTCTATTACCCATCTATACATACTATTAAAGCAAACAACAATTTCCACTTGTCAACATTCTAGGCCATCCACATCATCGCCACCTCATTGCCATGTCACCCATTACCTTTCTTAGTCATGCCAACTCATCCACTAACCTATATTTAAACCATAACATTTCTTAATTTTTTACCCTATTCAACTTTTTCTCTCTTTCACCTATTAATATATTCCGACGAATATCATTCAAGATTTCTATCAATTTTCCAGTAAGTTTGTATTTTATAATAAAATTCCGATTGTTTATCTATTTATTTCCGGCAACCTTATTATTTTTTCCGGTTATTGTTTCTTCTAACATTTTTATGTTTATTCTCATTGTTAACTGATTTTATTAAAATCAGTTTAGGTTGTAAATAATAAACGGGCATGAAGGTGATATCTGGACGTTTTAAGTATTTCCAGTAAGATTTTCTGTTAAGTTTTTTCTGGCTATGTTTTATACCTATAACAATGGTTGCTTTACATTATTTCAGGTTATTTAACCGATTAATTTGATGAAGATTTCATTTTAGTTTGTTAATCAAAATCTTATATTCCATTGTTACGTTTTTCCAGTAAGTATTTCCGGTAAGTTTTTTCAATAAAATTTTCCGTATATGTGTTTTTCCTATAACAATTGTTGCATAATATCAACATTAATATTTTAGTTTATAGTTTCAGGTGAGTGTATTTGATTCAAATAATTTATGATGTCTTATAATTCATGTAAAAGTATCATTAATTTATAAGCACAACATTTGCATTTCATTAAATTTATATGATGTTACATATATATTATGTTATTAAATATGTTCCACCGTGTGTAACACGGGTACTATCCTAAATCTGTATTGGAATCCAATGATCTGTTTCTTTTAAGAGATTTGGATTAGTTAAATCTTGCTAAGGTTATAAAAGAAAGGGCACATTTAGATTTGGAAAATGAAGTTAGTGATAAATGTTTTTCAAGATGGTAATATTTAATTCAAACAATGCTTGTAATAAATGATTTAAATTGATGTGCAAATAAACACGGGTACTATCATAGAGTAATAAATATTACAGTTATTGATGTGTAATAAATGTCTTAGATAAAGTTCATCTTTTGAATCAACATTGAGATAAAAGTTTTGTTGAATCGACATTGTAGAATTGTTTTATTGATTTGGAGACTAATTTCCTTTGTTGTCTTATTATTGTACTAATGATATAAGTTATAAAATATTTTAACTTTTCATTTATCTTTGTTAGTCTTTGTATGTTTTTGTATTTGGTTCAAATAAGTTATGATGTCTTATAATTCATGTAAAAATATCATTTATTTTTAAGTACAACATTTGCATTTCATTAAATTTATATGATGTTACATATATATTATGTTTTTAAATTTGTTCCACCGTGTGTAAGACGGGTACTATCCTAAATCAATATTGGAATCCAATGATCTTTTTTTTTTAAGAGATTTGGATCAGTTAAAACTTGCTAGGGTTAAAAAAGAAATTGCACATTTGGATTGGAAAATTAAGTTAGTGATAAATGTTATTCAAGATGTTAATATTTAATGCAACCAAGGTTTGTAATAAATGATTTAAATTGACCAATAATAAACACGGGTACTATCTTAGAGTAATACTCCATCCGTCCCATTATAAGTGTCATAGTTTGACTTTTCAAATCTTTATTTTGCAATCTTGACCATAAATATTTTTGTTCGTGTCATATAATACTTGATGAAAATTATATCAATGTAAAATACATTTAAAACCCAATCTATTCATATATTTTACATCAAGTATTATATAACACAAACAAAAATATTGTCGGTCAAAGTTAAACAAGAAAGACTTGAAAAATCAAAATAGGACACGTATAATGGGAAGGAGGGAGTAAATATTACAGTTATTGATATATAATAAATGTCTTAGATAGAGTTCATCTTTTGAATCAACATTGAGATAAAAGTTTTGTTGAATCGACATTTTTGAATAGTTTTATTTATTTGGAAACTAATTTCTTTGTTTGCTTATTATTGTACTAATGATATAAGTTATAAAATATCTTTACTTTTCATTTATCTTTGTTAGTCTTTTTATGTTTTTGTATTTGATTCAAATAAATTATGATGTCTTATAATTCATGTAAAAGTATCATTTATTTATAAGTTCAACATTTGCATTTAATTAAATTTATATGATGTTACATATATATTATGTTTTTAAATATGTTCTACCGTGTGTAACACATGCACTATCCTAAATCAGTATTGAAATCCAATGATCTGTTTCTTTTAAGAGATTTGGATCACTTGAAGCTTGCTAATGTTATAAAAGAAAGGGAACATTGAAATTTGGAAAATGAAGTTAATGAGAATGTAAAATGGTTGTTAGAGAGTGAAAACTATGAGTCAAATTTTGATGAACTTCCAAACTCTTAGGAATCTAAAGATAAAATTTAAGGTAACACCAATAACTTAGTTATGTAGTTGATTACTCTAATTTTTTTTTAACTTTCATTGTTTACTTTGTGTTTTCTATTTAAGTTATTAATTTAGTTCATAACTAGAAACTTTCAAAAACATACAATAAACTTCTATAATCGTTTATTTAGTTTTTTTGTCTCTCCTTTTTATGTGTATATTTAGTTTTTCTTAGTTTAAGCTTGTATTAAGACAATATGAGTGATCAATAGTTTGGTTAGTAAGTTATGTTTATTATGTGTGTTTATTTAATATGACAGTGAAAAAATATTATGATTTTGATAACCAGTTTGTTGCATTTTTTTAAAAGCATATGAATTTCTAAGATTATAGTTATAAATTATGTTAAAATATTTTGATTTTTAAAATGTTTTCTTGTGAAATTTTATGATTCTCTAAATTTATATGGTAATTATTACATTCACACATTTTGTTTTTAGTTTTACATAATCTTCTAGATATTAATGTTAACATAAACTCATTATGAAATACATTAACATTTTAGTTTAATACTTAATTAATTAGGTTGCACGGTTTATATTGTTTTTCAGGTTATATAGAAAAATGCTTTTGTTTTTAGACGGAAATTTTTTAAGTTTATACTGGGATAATACGATTTAAATATTTTCATAACTTTGATAATATAGACAAGTTTGTGTAACTATTCACTTTTGGTTGTCTATTTATAAAATTTTATGGCTGTCTATATTGATTTTGTTATTTATCTATTTTCAACCCGTGTGTAACACGGGTACTATCCTAGTAAGTATTATGAAAGCGCTTATAATCATGAGGGGTTTATTAATGACCACGTACAACTGCATATCGTACTATGAATGATTAACTATTAATTTTCCTCATCATTTCTGATTTTGTATGTCTCTTAATATGTTCTGCATGCATAGTAACATATAAACAAATTATTATACAAATCAAATGTTTGTAGGGCTTACTTGTCAATTTTGATCATAACTACTTAGGTTTTAAATAAGGATTGCAGTATGATTAATGGAGGTTTTGAGCTGATGTTCAATTCAATGACTGTATTTCTCTGCTCCAGTATAAGTTTAAAGCTAAAATGAGTGTTAACTCCTGATCAGGCTAATCTAATGCTCATAATAAATGATTACTCGGTCAAGTGGGAGAATGTAAGAATAATATATCAAACTATCTATATAATTGTCTACCATAAAATCCTATGTATCGCTCTCACATTGCTCCCCCCACTCTCTAGGGCCACCAGATTGATTGATTTCTGAATAAAGGCCTCTCATTGATTTAACCCGATTTGACCCGTTTAACCCTTACACGGGTCATAACATCTCTAGAAAAACCCTTATTTATTTTTATTTGCATTAGTTAACCTAAAAAGGTTATTATAATTACAAATTCTCCATTCTCTTTGTTTGCCATACTGAATTAAGATCTGCTTTCACTTCAGATTACGCGATGACCATGTCTTGATGGGTGAGCACCAAAAAGATCTTTCAGATTTCATACCAGCTTCCAATGCGCGATTGAAGCTTCATCATATTATTTTTGTTCTTCTCTGTTATCCCAGTTGGTATCCATGGTTACTCAAGGTCACGATAGTGGGTTAGTTGTTTGTTTATGTTTGTTTCAATATGCTAAAATTTTAGTTGTGTCAACCATATGGCTTTAATTATGTCGTATGTTCATCTAGTTTAATCCACACCTCCAACATGTTTATATCGGAATTCGAATTGCCATACATTTTCTTTCTCTTCATCTTATGTTTTAGGATAACATCAAATCAATAACTTTACCAATTCTTCAGTTGAATTTGAATTTTGTTAAACTCGTATAAAGACATCGAGAAAAAATGTTGGATTGCTACCAGTTCGTTTAGTGATAACCGCATGATTTACATATTTAGTTTTGAATCATCCATTGCTCTTTATCTAACAATCTTATGAAGTTAATTTACCATTAGAAAAAGAAGATTACTAGCTGGAAAAGATACTCGTGTGAATACCACGAAACAAATGAATGTCTTTCACGATTGGATTGGATTGGATAAAAATAGATTGCGTGAAATGCTTACACGAATGGCTTTTGGTAGACAGTTTAAGGTATCTTGATGTTTTAAAACCAGTGTTTTGTAATCTAGACATATGTGTGACAATATTATATCTTTTGTTTGTGGCGGTAGTTGATTCCTTTTTGCAAATTCTGAAGCTGCTATGACTTTATCCTTCCGCCACATCAGAACCGTTTTATTAGAATTCACAAATTTGAGTAGACTATCTCTTTTCTATTTCAAAACACCTTACAAGATATGGAATATATACCTTGGCTACTCCAATTAATTAACCCATGTTACGGTTTTTTTAACAACCTCACTCAGTTTCATATTTCTATTCTTTTCTTGAATAACCTAAGGGTACTGTAATTAATTATTCATTTTGGGAATATGCATATTGTTAGTAAAAAGTGCTTACAGTTGAAGTCAACACTCTTAAGTTAGTATTTATTGTCGTAAAGTATGAGTTTTTTTACTCCTTTTTTAAAGTCTTAACTTTTTGTTGCACATTATGCTATGTTCATGATTGGGTTCCTTAAGTTTTCTTAGCCTTATCTTTTAGTAGTGATGCCACCTACAACACCTTTAGCAAAACAGACATAAAGGGAGCTACAAGAGTCGTCATGTATGCTCAACTAATCTCTTGAAAATTGATGAACATTTTTATTTATTAGAGCCTTCTATATGTGAATTTGACTGCATAGTTGCATTTATAGGTCGGCTATGACTATTTTGTGTGTATTGCTTAATCAAACTTTGATTGTATCTGCCATATTGATATTGAAGAGACTAATGTGTTAATTGCTTATGAGTATATCTCATCCGTTTGACACAGCTACATGTATTGCATCTAGCTAATTTGAAAATTTTTAGATAAAAATTAAACATAAGAACATTAAAATAGGAAAATTGATATGTAAAACAGTAAAATGATATTATCACAAAAGTGTATATATGATTCAGAAAATATGAAATAATAGAATATAGTCTTCAAAATTAAAAGGGTATATTTTGCTCTTGAAACTCAGTTTCGCTAAAAGATTTTGTTGAGTTTATCAAGCTTCTTCAAGTATAAGTTTGGCGAGCCACCATAAAGATAAAAATCTTGCATTTTCATAGCTTTGATAAGAGTTTTACATTTAAGTCAAATGTTAAAGGAAATCGAATACATACACTGTTTTTTAGAAATATGCTTTGCTATGATTTGTTTTGCGGGTCAGATTCGTTTATATAGTTCAGGTATGTTCCATTGTTCTGCGTGTCGGGTATCTTCTGCATATTATGTCTGTTTCGCGGGTTAAGTTTATTTTGCAGACCATCTTTATTCTGCGAGTTGTATGGCACAAGATGAAAACATCTTTGAAAATGAGAACTTTTGAGAACCTTGAGCGTGGGCGAACCTGTCGGCAATCAATACAATGTATGTGAATTCAAAAGTTATTCCATTTTGATCACGACATTGGCAAAGAGTAGTGATAGTATTAACTTTTTCCAGCATTTGTTTTTAACAGGAAACAGGCATGACCAGGTCTCCCCTTTTGCAGCATGTTGTATAATACGGTTAATGATTCTGAACACTTAGGTCCCATAATAACGTCATACGATTAGTGAATTTTGAATACTTGGTCCTTTAATAATGTCGGAGAGGTTTTCCTAAAACTTCTTCAACTGCATAACGACTTCGCTCAAATACCAAGTCTCACATATGTTTAAACTTTCAGTTATGAGTTTGTATTTTAATATGATGCTATCGCCTATTCGATTCATTTTTTTTTTGTATTGAATAAAGGCAACCAAAAACCTCACCAATCGATTATTCAAGATAAAACAAAGAACTTTAAGGTCATGAATGATAAAAGGGATCTCATGTGCAAGTTGAAGACAATAGAAAGGTTAAGCAATTATGCTTTTAAATGATTAATACCTTATCTTGATGTTACGAACTTATTAATTTAGTATATTGTTTTATTATTTTGTGGTGGTAGGAAATTGAGAGTTCAAATCACTTGCGAGTGATTGCCAAGAAGATGAAAGAGGAGGACTATTAACGAATTGAAGATACGATTTATAAAACTGAGTGTGCTTTTTTTGTTAAGGTAGGTTCAGAACACGTTGTTTAGAATACTCATTTAGATGTATAAATGTGATGTATTATAGCTCTAAACAAAATAATATACATATGTTTATTTTAAGGATCTCTTGCAAGATACGAGTCCGGTAAGAATCGTTTGATCAAAAAAACTTTGTTGATGAGATTCGAATACAACGCTGTAACCGATTACAATGCATTTTAGTTCAAATAATCTATAGTGTTATTCATATATTATTATTTCACCATAATCATATAAATAAAGCTTTGTATTTTGCATTTTTCAGATTGTTTGTTTCACGATAATTACATAATTATAATAGCTCAGCTACCGCCGCATCTTAATATTGTTCGCTTTGGCCGAGATGTACCACCATCGCCTCACGGATTTTCACCAAGAGGTCACTCATCCTGATACTACTCCCATCAGAGCACACTTAACTGTGGATTTCTCCTCATCCACTACCATTAAACGCCCGAAACGCGTTGTGATGGAAAATGTATTCACCTCCTTATAAAGAAAGCTTACTTCTCATCTCCAACCGATGTGAAATGTCACAATAATGGCTTCTACCAATTATGGTGGAAATGATGAAGATTTGGGGGAAGGGGTTAGGGTTCAATTCGAACTGAAATGAAACTCCCGAAACCAAAAAAAGAGTAAATAAATAAACAGAAATGAAAAGAAACTAACAACCAAAAAAATCGAACCCCTTTTATTACTATTACCATTTAGGTTTAAAACTTACTAAAAAGCTGGAACACCCAATTTAAGAGTTCTGCTATGAGTTGAAGAACGTGTATTAATTAGTTTGATTCTTGGCGATGATTGAACATACAAGAAGTTTTCAGGTTTTCAGTTATTTATCTTGCTCATATATGAATCAGATTAGTCTAAATTCTATCATTTGACTACAACGTTAGTATGGTTGTCTGTCTAACTTGGTAAGAAAATTATAACCAAAAATTCATAACCCATTTTTTTAGATAATGTTCTCACCCAAATATAACTATCAAGTAGCAACATTGTCGACTTGGGTCATGTGTGCTCGGATGAAGGGTCATAACAAGTTATGAGTAAATTGAGTTTGGGTGAAAACAAACACAACACATGTTAGACTTGGTTTAATTATCACAAGTCATTTGGTTTTAAAGTGTAGTTAAATAAAGGTGTTGTCACTCTGCTTGCTTGAAGCTCCATTACCATGGGATTAATAGCCTTAGTTGACTTTAGATGAAACTTATTAATGAGTGCTTAATATATATCTTGTCTGAAATTGGTAATGATTTTTTTAAATTTATAAGGCACAATTAGTTAACTTAATAAAAATTATATTTTCACGATTATATAAAAAAATCTAAATAAACTCGCGTAACATGCAGGCTAAAAACTAGTAATAATATATATTTAGATATGGCCATTATAATCATTTATATTATAATAGATCAAAATATTAACTATACCTTATTATATAGGAATATTGGATTTAATAATCCCTATTGAATGATATTGGCCGTTAATAATCCTATTCATTTTATAGGCACTGTCGGTCCCAAATTCAAAAGTTGGCCCCCAATGGCCGATAATAATCCCTATGCATTAAGATAAAAATGTTGTTGAACCGACATTTTTGAATTGTTTTATTGATTGGA
>NW_027495566.1:0-27507 GCF_021521415.1 Bidens hawaiensis | reverse complement strand
TTCACCCACTTATGAAAAAACCTCGTTTTGTTAAATGTAAATGTAGGCCTCGTTTTGTTAAATTTAATCAAACATATTCTTGACTGTTTGGACAATATTTTACATAGAAGATTTAACTTATTCCAACTATGCAATAAAAAACATTCATTTCTTCAAATATATATATATTTACAGATTCTGAAATATTACACTTTTTTTGTGACAAATTCATAGGTATCGATCGAGTTATGATAGATAATATAACTTTATGAGCCAAAATGATGGTAGATTGGTGAGCTTTGTTCTTATTAAAATGTTAGCAATTTTGTTTTTTCTAGATGTGACTTGATTGAGAGATAAAAATATCAATATATAGTTACTCGATTTATCATTTCAAAGTTAGGGGCTGTTTGGTTCATTCAGATCTGAATGAGCATATGTCCCATTCAGCAACAACAACAAGTATGAATGATTCAGACCTAATTTTAGTCATTCAGATGTTTTTCTGTTTGAAACCAAACAGTCTGAAGTCTGAATGAATCAGATGTTTACATCTGAATGGTTCCATTCAGATGTAAACAAACAGCTCCTTATTCTTTTAATACTTTGGATATCTTTTACTATTTCTTTTATACAATGTTATTATCAACATAATATTTGTGAAAACTAAGATTGTTGTTTTAATTATAACTTATAGACTAATTACATCATTTTCTCTCTATTTTGTCGATAATTCGATTATATCACATTTGACTAAGCTATTTTAGTCCATATACAAAACTTGTTAATTTCATATAATATTTCTCAAACTTTTAATTTCAATACTTTTTGAATTTACAATTGGACTTCCTTTTATATTAATCCACATTAAAAAACCAGGACCAAACATTATTATGTGATGACTCATAGAGTTTAAACACGTGAGTCGACCCAAGATGTTTTTATAACATTTTTAAACCTATGTTTATTTTGTCCAAACTACACTAAATAATTGGTTTTTAAAAAACCGTATGGTATCCTTTCAGATTGAACCGTTCACTTAATCCTTATAATTTATGAAATTACAAAACCCAACAATATCTTACAATGCTATATAGCTAAATCCCTTCCTCACATCACATAGCATTGTCACATCTTATATTTTGATTGCAACTATCATCTTACTTATCTATAATCTTCATTATTGAACCTTCCATCATTTAAATGGGTTTTGATGATCTTACTTGAAGATAAACAATTTGTGATATTAACTAGTATAGAAATTTCTTATTTTAATATTGCATGTGATACACCTATACATATAGGGTATGCAAAAAAACCGAAAAAACCGAGAAATCAAACCAAAAAAAAAATAAGAAATACATATAGGGGTGTGCAAGAAACCGAAAAAATCAAGAAATACGTATAGGGGTGTGATGCACTACATACATATACCCGTTTCTAACCACCAGTTAGAAACTGGTTTGGCAGTTTATATGTTGATGTCCGAAATCGGTTACAAGCTGGTTATTTATTTATTAATTCATTGTTATCAACCGGTTAAACGGCTTGGTTATACCCGAAACCGCTTATACCAGGTGGGGGTTTGCTGTTTCAAAACCAGGTAGTACCTGACCCGATTAACCGGTCTAACCAGTTATTTAAACGTTGACCACTAACTGATTTTCAACTAACCAGTTTGTGCACCACTAATGATACAAACATATTACTAAGTAGTAAATGGGTTCCTGTAGATAAAAATCCACAAAGTAAGCCCAATGGGCCAAGCACGTATAATAAATTGCACCAATCTGTTTGTTGAAAAACCCTAGTCCTTATTATTCTTGAAGCAGCAGGTGTTTTGTTATCATCCTCGCGGCGGCCTGAAGATGAAGGTACCTACCTGTCTTTCAAACCTAATTATTTCATCATCAAATGCATAAACATAATTTCACTAGATTAATCGATTTTAATTGTGATAAATGTCTATGTAGTTCAACATTGCAATCCGACAACTGGATGCCAGAAGAAGCTCGAAATTGACGATGACCAGAAGCTGTAAGACATTGATTCTTCACCCTTTGATTTTGTGATAGTTTGTGATGTAGTGTGGTTTATATTATATATTTGATTCGAAGCTTTTGATATTTTTTATGTCTTATTAGTTATTACACTTGTAAACTTGTTTAGCAACTAGCAAATAACTGTTATGTCATCTAAGCCTTTGTGATTAAAATTATTTATTTGTAGCTTTTTGTTGTAAGTGATAGTTGATAGTTAGTTAATTAGTAAAATTTTAAAACTTGTATACCTTGTTTTTGTTCTAGCAATCAAACAATTTGGGTTTTGAATACATTTATTCAAAATAATTTTACATTTAAGTTTATTTTCAGTTTCAACTATTAGTTTTTAACCTTACTTGTTTAATTTATATTATATGTATATAATTATGTTGCCTTTTTATGATGTTTTGGCTATATAGTTCATGTTCTGGCTTTACGTTTTCATGTTTTAAAGTTAATTTTTTTTTGAAAGTTGTAAATAACTAATTATTGTTTTATTCATTTAATCTAAACTAAATTTATGTTTTTGACATTGGTTTTACAGTCGTGCTTTTTTTTGACAAGAGGATTTCTCAGGAAGTCAGTGGAGACGCACTTGGAGAGGTAGTTTTTTACGCTGTCATTGTACCTGTTACTACTCCCATTCCAAGTTATTTAACAATTAGTTTTAATTTGTTTTGATAACAGGAGTTCAAAGGCTACGTGTTCAAGATCATGGGAGGCTGCGACAAGCAAGGCTTCCCAATGAAGCAGGGAGTGTTGACTCCAGGGCGTGTTCGCCTTTTACTTGTTCGAGGTTAGTTAGCAACAACCATTTGTAATATACCTTTCTATATTTTGTTGTTAATTTATTAACAACCATAAGTTTTGTTTTCTAGGTACTCCATGTTTCAGAGGTTACGGGAGGCGTAACGGTGAACGCAGAAGGAAGTCTGTTCGAGGATGCATTGTGAGCCAAGACCTTTCAGTTTTGAACTTGGTCATTGTCAAGAAGGGTGAAAATGACCTTCCGGGATTAACCGATGTTGAGAAGCCAAGAATGAGGGGTCCTAAAAGAGCTTCAAAGATCAGGAAGCTTTTCAACCTTTCAAAGGAAGATGATGTCAGGAAGTATGTCAACACCTACAGGCGTACTTTCACAAACAAAGCTGGTTAGTTCGTTTATTTTTTTCTTTCGTTTTGATCAGTGTTGGCTTGTAGGGTCTGGTCAACTAACGCGTCTGTTTTGTAATTGTTATTATAGGGAAGGAAGTGAGCAAGGCACCCAAGATTCAGAGGTTGGTGACACCTTTGACTTTGCAAAGGAAGAGGGCCAGAATTGCCGACAAGAAGAAGAGGATTGCAAAGGCTAAATCCGAGGCCGCGGAGTACCAGAAGCTTCTTGCGTCAAGGTTGAAGGAGCAGAGAGAGAAGAGAAGTGAGAGTTTGGCAAAGAAGAGGGTCCAGGTTGTCTGCTGCTTCTAAACCGTCTATTGCTGCTTAAACTGCTTTGCTGGTAGTGTTATGAACTCTGTTTCAGGGTATGCTTATGCTGATAATGAGTGAGACTTTTGTTTTGATACCTTTTTGTTATAATTTTATTTGACTGATTATCTTGTATTAAAGTTTTTGGGATTATGGTCTACTTTATGGCTTAATGTATTGTTTCTTATGATGTGTTCCTCATAGTTTATGAGTTTTGAAGTCTTTTGTCAAGTTTTCTTCTACATGAAGTGTTGAAGTTTATGATTAAAATTTGAAGTCTCTGAGTCGTTAAAAATCTTATGTTTTCATCTTAGCTTTTAACGTGTAAAAAAGACAATTCCATAATCTTTGTAGAACAAACAAATTTAATTTTACAATTTTCGTAAGCAGCCGGTTATTTTGCTTATATTTTAGCATAAAGTTGGTACTTTGTCATTTATGTATAAACAAGCATATAATTTGAGCTGCCAAAAATATTTTTAAAGCCTCTAGACTCATTTTATACACCCATAATTACATTTATATCATCTATATCATGAATCCTTTGTGTAGCCTGGTCTATTTGAAATGACGCGAACAGTTAAATTGAAGCAAGTTGACCAGTTTGAGATTTATTCAGTTCTCGGCTTAATTTTGGCGGTTTAACAGTCTAGTTTGTGGTTTGAAACTTGTAATCGATCGTGTAAACCAAATTGACCGTTTACCATAAGTGTTATTTTCAGAATATTGACTGTACTTAACCAACCTGACCGGTTCAGTTTTGTGATTGTCAACCATAGTCAACAGTTACCCGAAATTTTCATTAGAATATATGTAATCTTTGATTCTAAAACATAACTCTGAACATCAACCAAATAGCATCTAAAACGCCCATCAAGAATAAATGTGAACATACACAAATGGTATAATTGCTTGTGTTGTGTTCTGCAATAAACCATACAACAATGGAAGAATCTGGACCAAAAATACCAGCACCACCCGGAAACAAAAGTACAAAAAGAACAAATGATCTTTAACCGTCTTTCTTCCATACAACACCATATCTCCATAGATATATATATAAACGACTCTTTATGATCTACAACACATCTTCTCCGGAATTACTTGTCCAGGACCCGGGACGATAATTTTCTTTCCAGCCAAAGAACCCGGGTTCTCATTTTGTTCCTCACCCGCAGTCAAACTTTTCTTGTTGACTATTCTGAAGATTTCATTCAAAACAGTCAAGAATGCCTCTTCTACATTTGTTGACTCGAGTGCGGATATTTCAAGAAAGAATAATCCTTCCTTCTGAGCAAACTCGTTGGCGTCCTCTGTGGGGACCGCCCGCTGGTCTTCCAGATCACGTTTGTTTCCAATTAGAATGATCACTATGTTTTTGTCCGCGTGGTTGCGTAGCTCTTCAAGCCACTGCGGTATGTGGTCAAATGTTTGGCGTTTGGTTATGTCATAAACCAACATGGCTCCCACTGCACCCCGGTAGTATGCACTAGTCACCGCTCTGTACCTGCTCATTACCAAGTTGAGAAACTTATATATATACACATAATCAAAAACAAAAATAAAATTTGTAAGACCACAATAACAATTTTAAAGATAGGTGATATCATAATCAATTTTGAAGTGTTACAATCTACATATGGCCTAAAGACAATAATAACATGTCTTGAAACTTTATTTAACAAGCTAAAATGAAAAGGAAAAAAATGCATACCATTTTGGAAAATAAGTTTTTCTTTGTACGGTCCTGACAATACATAAAACAGAGAGATAAAAATGGCAATGGGAAGCTGACACAGAAAACCCAAAGTACAGTCCATCAACATAACATCCACAAACGGATCAATGATCTACACTGCACCACCATTCAATACATTGAAACAAGAAAAACTTTAACGGTAGTTACCAAAAATTTATGCAATTGAACTTAATTGCATAAAATGTGGTAATACTCGTTAAAATGCCTCTAATTGCATTGTATTGGATGGTGGCGAGGTGGGGTGTAGTCGTGTAGATCACTGAGTCATTTGTCAATGCTATTTTGACTGATTGTACTCTAAACTTCCTATTTCAAACCTCACAGCACCATTTTTCTTCTATATTTCATATATTATCCTTTTGCCATTAAAAAAAACAACTTAGTTTCCAACTTATGAATCCGCTACTCGCAAATCAAACTAAAGATCTAGATCAACAAAACCACACATTACTCGCAACAACAATGCAAAATCAAGTATAACCCACATTATATATAATATATATCACACAAACCCTAGAAACATAAGCTAAACTATGAATCAGTAAAATTATACCGTTCCTGACCGGCAGTGTCCCAGATCTGAGCTTTAACAGACTTGTGGTCAATAACGAGTGTTCGAGTCTGAAACTCGACGCCGATTGTAGCTTTGGAGTCCAAACTGAACTCGTTTCTGGCGAATCGAGCGAGTATTTGTGACTTACCGACAGCAGAGTCTCCGATCAGGACCACTTTAAAAACGTAGTCGATCTTCTGGCTGGGATCAGTGTATCCACCACCGGTAGCCATTGATGGATCTGTAAAATGTGCAGATCTTGGTAAAGAATAATAATAATAATAATAATAATAATAATAATAATCAAGAGTAAGAGTGAGTGAGATATGTATCTGAAGATGTTGACATGCGGATGTTGGCCTCGCTTCTTTCTCGGGCCTTTTAGATTTCGTGATCTTTCAATTTTCAGTTTTTTAATAATATCTTTTTTGGTGGTGTGATTGATTGAGTATATAACACTTTGTTAAGTTAAAAAGTTATGCCGGTATAATGGTTGTCAAAGGCATCCAAATCCAATAGTATGGTTGGAACTTAAAGTCAAACTCTAAAGCATGTGTAGGACACAGGTTCCCTTCCTTTCGTTTTTTTACAGTAGTGTAAATTCACTTGTTTTCAGTTGAAAAATTTTATACGTAGTGTAATTTTTAGCTTTTTTGGCCGAAAATTTGAGTCCGGCCCCCCTTGTTTGTGAAATTTTGTATACATTTTGAGCTCCCCCGGTGCCTCAGTCCAAGCTTCGCCGCTGGTGTAGGCCGTTTAAGACAACATAGTCTGGCCAGAATGTTGCAACGAGGCTCTCCAAATTTGGAGAGTGCAATGACTTAAACACATAAAAAGTCGCCATCTAGAAAAAAAGAATATGGTTGTTCACGAGCTGAATCAAACCGAGTAACTGTTTGCTTGTGTTTGCCTCACTTACAAATTGAACCAAGCCGATTGGCTCATTTATAGAGTGAATATCGAACCAAGCATTTTTTTATCACACATCGAGCGATTTCCGAATATTACTTGTTTTATTCACTTTAATAAAACTTAATAAGAAACAAGAAGTTGGAAATAATGTATCTAAAAACAAACTAGTAATTTTTAGACAAACGTATGGTAGCTTATAAATTTCTATAAGAAAAAAGTTTGAAGTTGAATATAATGTATATTCAACTGCAAACTTGAAGCGAATAAATAAAACTATAAAACTGATAAAATAAGTGAAAATTTAAAAGGGTCTAGAAATTTTATTTATATGTATATGTGTGTGTGAAATTAATTCAAGCCAATCAAGCCGAACCAAACCGACCATACCTTCGCTCGTGCTTGGTTCGTTAACAGACCGAACTGAGCCAATCGGCTTATTTACAAACCAAACCGAAACCGAAAAAACAATTTTTAAGCGAACGACGAGTGATTTGAACAACCCTAATCAAGAATAACACTATTGCGTTGGCAATAAAACTAAATAAAATGCATGGACATAAAGAATACATACTACACTCAACCATGAATACGTGTGGTTTAGTTGTTGTGCATGGTTAGGTTAAAGTGGAACATTCATGTTTTGAAGCTTTCTATCTTCAAGTGATGTTGATATGAATAATAGGATGTGATTTGATGTGTTTTGTTGGTACTATTTAGACGGTAGTAGATTTAAGATTCTTCGTCACTATGTGTTAAAATGGTGTGTGTTAGAATGGACCGAGTTACAAAATTATATTAAATTGCCGCAACTCTAAAAATAATGACATAAGAACTACAATAAATTATAACATGACTAAGTAATATTGCAAGCAACTAAACCACCATAGTAACTATTTTTTAACTTAAAATAAGTTTACGGGGGTGTAAAATAATCAAACCTCATAATTCACGGGGCCACCAATTGGTGTAACCAAAGAGATTGAACTATTGCCTCACATTATGCATAAAACCTTTGGCATTTGGAGTGTAAATGATTTTTATTGCAACATTGTACAACAATAAAACTTAGGGCACCCGTAATGAAACAATATGCCATGCTACCTAAGTTGAAAAACGTCTTGCACACTATTACGGATACTCGGATAGGCGTTTTTGGGACGTTTTTGGCAAGAGTATTGGGCAAAACATGATGCCGGTGTAAACTTTAGTTTTAATTATTCTTTTTTGGGTCAATGCAATCATGCTCCCTCACCCAACTTAAGTTTTAATTGTTCTTTTTTTCTTTCTTTTTTTTTTTTTGAGTAAAGTGTCATTTTTGTCCTTGTGATTTGACAAATAATGTGAATTTAGTCCAATAAGTTTATTTTTTGCATATGGACCATTTACGTTACCAGTTCTTGTCAGTTACATCCAAATCACTAACCGCGTTAAACTTTATCATTAAGTCAGGGATGTACATGTTTTTTCACTTCTTTTTTATTATAATACTTATTTAAGTGAAATGTGTTTCGTCCCTCTGGTTTGTCCAAATCTGCAGTTTTAGTCAAGTAGTTTCAAATTTGCACTTTTCTTGTATGTGGTTTCATTTCACTTGCAATTAAACCTGAATTCCCTAATCTCGTAAAGTCTGGTCGTTAAACTCATCAGTGTGCCCTTCACATGAGGGACAGTTTTGTTCCTTCTTTTTTTCCTTTTTCCCCAAATACACCTAGCCCCTCACGTGAAGGGGGTTGCGATTAGGACTAAGGTTTATTTGGGGGGGGGGGCGACAAAACTGATCGTCACATGAGGGAACGCAAATGGGTTAACGACCAGAGTTAACACGATTAGAGGATTCGAGTTTAATTGCAAGTGAAATAAAACCATATGGAAGAAAATTGCAAATTTGAAACTACTAGAGTAAAACTGCAGATTTGGACAAACCAGGGGGACGAAAATCGCATTTCACTTAAATAAATATTATAACAAAAAAATAGTGAAAAGACATGTCTACCCCTGACTTAACGATAAAATTAACGGGGTTAGTGAGGATAATTGGCAAGAACTGGGAAACGTGGAGGGTCCATGTGCAAAAAATAAACTTTTTGGACTAAATTCGCATTATTTGTCAAACCACAAGTATAAAAATAGCACTTTACTCTTGTTTTTTTATTATTATTTATATTCCAAGTGAAACAATCACACTTTAATTGTTTGGGGTGCTCTTCCAAGTGAAAGCCACGTGTTAGTGATATAACGGGATATTTTTCACCCTTTAGTAAAACCACCACGTAAACTTGGTTAACCTTTACATCAATTATCACATTATAAACTAGCAAGTTAATTTGTTCACAACTAAGTATGTGATTTCGAATTATGATATCTGAGCAAGTTTATTTGTTTCATACAAAGATTATACTCTATTCTATTGAAACAACTTTATAAAAATGAACTAAGGTGACACATAAGCAGATCTACGCATTAAAGACGGGCGCAAGTTACACCTATGATTTTTGTTTAATAGTATATATGTCGCAGTGAGTTTTTTACACAATCCCATGGAACAATTAACTTGGATAGCTCGAGCCCTTAGTTCATTTGGATTACATAACCGATCTGTTGGGAATTTCGGTTCAAGGCGTTACTTGGCATGCAAGGTTAAGTAACAAGGTTTAAGGAGTGGATAATTATATACAATTAAATGTGCTTAGATTTAGTTGTTAGTATAATTATTATGTCATTTAGCAATCCTAGTTGTAGTCTAAACGTGATAGGTTAGATTATAAATACCCGTGCTTTGGGGTTTAGAGATTGTAATTGGGTAATTGAGTTTTGTGAAGTTTCTCAATAATAATATTCGTGTTTGGGTGTTAGCCAAATTAACGAGTTCGTGTTCGATACCTGGTACCAATTCCATTAATTGCTTCTTTCTCAATAATATAACAAGCATATTTGGGTGTTTAGCCAAATTAACGTGTCTGGGTTTTGAGTTCGTGTTCAATTCCTAGTACCAATTCCATTAATTGGTATTAGAGCGTTATTAATCGACATACCTGGTAAACCGACGTATTGGTCGGACCTGTGCAATTGAAGGTCGGATGTAACGATTCCGGCAACTCCAGGTATACCCTAGCCGGAATATACTATTTACGTGTTATTTAATATTGATTATATGAGTTATAGCACGTTTATACGAATATATATGGTTCACAGTATGAATCATACTCAATTATATAGTGAATCATATTGGAATTACAATTAACCAATGAACGATTATTGAAACCCGAACGAATCGGGAATTACATTATAGACGAAGTATATAATGTTTAGTGATATTTACGAGGTATTAATGCTTCGGGATAAGTGAATTATAGCACAGAAAAAGGATTTCGATTTATTAGTACGTCGGTACGATAAACGAAACCTTTAACACCAAACCAAGCAAGAGACGATCAATCAAACCGAAAAAGATGCGTAATTATTAATAACATGATGTTTTAATGTCATGGGTTAAGTTTTTAAAGTTTTTAAATCAGTTTTATATAAATTTTATGTTAACCCGAAAAACAACCATTTTAGGCCCGTTTTAAGCCGAATTACGAGTTTAAACGAGAAACGAACTGAACCAGATTATCCACAACATTATCCGGATTGCGTAATCCGAATATGTGGCTTAGAATGGATTTGTGGGACCCACCCCCCACCCTTATGGTGGACCGATCGGTCCCTTTACAATCATAATCAATTCATTTTTCTTTTTTTTACACATCAAAACTCTCTCAACTATCTAAACCCTTCTAAGTTCATCCAAAAACTCAAGTTCTAACCAAGATTTGAAGGTATAACATATGTTTTTAAGCTTGAATTTTGCTTTCTAACTTCATGATCTTGAGAAAAGGAGGTTTCAAATGTAAAAATGGGTGAAAACCCGAGTTGAAACCGATTCTCGCATGATCAAGTGATGTATACAAGTTATACAAAGGATCTTGATCCAAGTGATGAGTTAAAAGAGTTTATAACGAATTTTTACGGTTAAAATCTTGTTAAAATGAGTTTCCAAGTGAAAGATGGGTGAAAACCCGAGATGAAACCGACTCTTGCATGATCAAGAGGTGTATACATGCTATACAAGGGATCATGGTCCAAGAAATGAGTAAAAAGAGTCGGGAATGGATTTCTACGGTTAAAACCTTTGTTTTTACTTAAAAACCGACACTTTGAAAGAAATGGTTTGATTATTGGTGTAACTTGCTTGGTATAGTGATATTGTGCTTGTAAGTGTTGTATCTAGCGGCTAGCAAAGGCTAGAAACCGAGATCCTTGCGATCTAAAGCTAGAAAACACAAAATAGTTCGGTTTTCGTGTGTTATGAAAAAATGGACAGATTTACGTGTGCTTAGAGTCGGGTCACGAAATTTCACAGAGATGATCTACACATGAAAATATGAGATCTGTGAATTTTTGGTAATTTTTGGATAAAAGATGAATATTTGGTGAATTTAATGCCCGGTTTTGGCCAAAAATAGTGAAAAATAGCAAAACATGATGAAAAATTCCGGAAAATTTAAGATAAGCTTTTTATAACATATAAAAGTCACCCACAAAATTTGAGCTCAGTTGGAAAAGTCTAAGTAGGCTTTTCGGTGAAACGAGTTCTAGGGCTTTCTAGCTCGGTTTTGGGTGAAAATGGCTTGAAAAATAAGTTTTAAATTCTGGAAAAATTCCAGAAAGTTATGAGGATGATAAAGATCATCCCAAAAAAATTTGGGATTTTTCTAAAGTGTTTTGGCATTTTTGATATATTTAGTGTTTTAACAAGATTTAAAAATAGATAAATAAATGTAAATGTAGGAAAATAAATCTGGGAAAATTCCAGAAAGTTATGAGGATGATAAAGATCATCCCAGAAAAACTTGGGATTTTTCTAAAGTGTTTTGGTATTTTTGATATATTTAGTATTTTAATAAGATTTAAAAATAGATAAATAAATATAAATATAAGAAAATAAATCTGGAAAATTTTTACAAAATTCCTTTCTGTCAAATTAAGTTTTGTGCAAAATTTCAAGACCCGAGACTAATCGGGTAATTATTTGTGCTAAAAAGAACATAAAAACAAGTTTTTAAAGCTTAAAACGTGTAAACCGGCAAAGTTCGCATAAGCGAGCTGACTGGTACATGAAAACTCTAAAAATAGACTATTTCATAAATCTAAGTAAATTAAGTAAAAATAAATCATCCGAAAATAATCCGGATGATTTGGGTAATTTTACCCGATTATACCGTTTCCGGCACCGAAATACCGGAAACGGGCCCCACGGCCAAACGGGGTGGCAAACCGAGCTATAATTTCATCACCTTAACTAAATTGACTGTCAAACTCTAAGCAATGTCAATCTGAGTCCTTAGAAGTGTCACGGGGTTAACATTGTCCCCGAATCGAGTACAGTACTGGGTTAACAATGTTCCCAGATGTACCGATTGATATGTATTTAAGTTATGGGAATTATATAGTAACGACTAGATATTATATTACAGATCCAGGCACGTAGCTGTTCCTTATATTACTCACCGACTCACAAAAAGGTGAGTTTTCACGAGCCCCTTTTAATGAATTGTTTTAATTATATTTTCCCGGGGCGGAAAACATGTCTTATTTAAAGTATTTAAGTACATACCGATCGTATGGAAATACTTGTACATTTATATATATATGGACTGATGCATAGAATATATAAAATGTTTATAATGTGTTATTGTTCTGGGGTAACATAGTTCCCAGGGGTTATTGTTGTTCTGGGGTAACATAGTTCCCAGGGGTTATTATTATTCTGGGGTAACATAGTTCCCAGGGGTTGTTATTGTTCTGGGGTAACATAGTTCCCAGGGGTTATTATTATTCTGGGGTAACATAGTTCCCAGGGGTTGTTATTGTTCTGGGGTAACATAGTTCCCAGGGGTTATTGTTGTTCTGGGGTAACATAGTTCCCAGGGGTTATTATTATTCTGGGGTAACATAGTTCCCAGGGGTTGTTATTGTTCTGGGGTAACATAGTTCCCAGGGGTTATTATTGTTCTGGGGTAACATAGTTCCCAGAAAGTTATTGGAAATGTTCTGGGGTAACATAGTTCCCAGCATGATTATATTGTTAATAAATGATTATTAAAATGATTTGTCAGTGTTTATTTAAATTAGTGAAACTCACCAACTATTCGTAGTTGACCCGTTTTCTTTACATGTTTTCTAGGTATGCCCAAGTTGGATTGATTGATGTGTGCTTAACTATCTGTGCTACCTGTTGGAAGCTTGCTGCTCTTTGTTTTGTAATGAATTTATTAATGTCTTATCGGTAAAATATGTGTGTAACACCTAGACAGTAATGAAACTCGCAACAATGTAATATGTTATAAAGTAATGTAGTGGTATTTTCTTTATAAGCAATGCTGTTGATATCAGATGTGTCTGTTGCATCCCGTGTACGTTTCCGCTGCGGTTACGGGGTGTTACATCGGAGTATCCTGTGACGTGAGGGAACTCCCACTGGCCTTCAAGTCATCGTCTGCGTTCATCGGAAAACCTGTGACGTGAAGAATTCCGGCGAAGATTCTTGCAATCAGTGTTCGTTTGGCGTTTCGTTCAAGACCCGTGTCACATGTGACATTCGTCAAATTTGAGTCTCGAGTGCTATTGTTTAGTAAACTTTTAGTTTGTAAAACCGACTCAACATTTTAGAACCTTTCCTTATTATTACATAATATTATTATATATCTCGATCACCAATAAATCGATGTTTGTCATGTTATAGTGTCGTTAAGAAAAAACATAAGGGGTAATACTTGTCATTTTCGAATCTATATTATCATGTCTTAACTTTAAAACCTTTTCATAAAATATGTAGAACTTGGAGGGCATTTTATGTAAATATGTATAATATATTTAAACCAAAAAAAAACCTAAACCTAACATCTTTAACATCCAGCCGCTCTCTTTCTCCTTGTTTGTTCCGACGCCGTTTTCCGGCGACCGGAATCGGCTCCGTGACATCGGCGACGCACCATCACCTCACCTCCCCTTTTTCTCCAACACCACCACCTCTCTTTCACTCCCCCGCGTTTTCGTCGGCCCCAAAACTCTCCTCCCTCGTTTTTCCGGTGACCGGAAAACCGGCCACCGGTGTACCGACGTAATCTACTCCGGCTCTCTCTCCCTCTCGCGACACTCGCTCTCCCTCTCTGACGCACTCTCTCTCTCTCTCTCTTACCGCCGTTCTCTCTCTCTCTAACTCTCTCTCTCTCTCATACGTTTTTCCGGCGGCCGGAATTTGGCTCCGGCAACCCTCCGTGCCTTCATCTCCAACGACCTCGTGAACAACTAATAGGTAAACTAACAACTTTGGGTTTAATTACGAGTTTTATTTACAAATCGTTATCTTGGTTCGGTTGGGTTGGTACGTTAGTCATTAAACTAAAGGTCTCGGGTTCGAGTCTCTTCCTAGATCGGTTTCGATATTATTCTTATACTTAACAAATTTATTGTTACTACTAATATTAATATCACTACGTAAAAAATTATTATTATTATTATTATCATTATTATTATAAATATAAAAGTTGTTATTATTATAAATATTAAAGATCATATTATTATCCATTAAAAGTCATATTGTTGTTATTAATTATTAACAATAATACTATTATATTTATTTTGTGAACTCGTTTAGAAATCGAACCAACATCGTGTATGGTATCATTATTTACTATCAATATTATTTATTATTATTATCATTTTTACCAACAACATTTTAATTAATACTAATATCTTGAGTTAAGTGCCATTTTAGTACCTGTGGTTTATCCAGTTACGCAACTTTAGTACATATTCTTTATTTTGTGCGAATGGCTACCTCAGTTTCAAAAATCTAGCATTTTTAGTACTTTTTTTGTAACACCATTTATTTTGTTCGTTAAATCAGGGGCACTTTGGTAATTTCACTATTTTCTTCTCACCACCGTCATACCACCTCCACCACCATGTCAACACACACACTAAAACTTTTCCGGCGCCCGGAATCCACACGCAGCATCGTGAACGCACACCCCCCCACTTCACGGCGTTATCAGTGGTCTTCCTCCTCCACCTCTCTCTCACCCAATCCGACATTTGCACAAAGGTACTAAAAATGCAAGATTTTTGAAACTGAGGTAGCCATTTGCACAAAATAAAGAATAGGTATTAAAGTTGCGTAATTAGACAACCACAGGTACTAAAACGGCACTTAACTCCTAATATCTTTATTCTTTAACTACTATTATTAATATTATACTATATTAGTATTATTATTAATAATTATTGTTATTATTATCATCATCTTTATCTTATATCTATATACATATATATATATATATATATATATAACCTATCTTTTTAGAATTATTATTGTCATTACTATCATTTATCATTAATAATATTATTATAAACTTTATTATCAATTCATTTTATGAAAACCGAACTCTTGATTTAAAACCCGTCTCATTTCTATTTAATATTGGTTTAGTTATTTAAAAGCCCCAATAAAATAATATTATTTTTATTTTAATTACCAATTAAGTACGAGTCCTTAATCATTAACAAATTAACCGATAATCCGATTAACAACCGAACATTCTTGTCCAATGTTTCAAATGTAGTTTCAACTAAAGTTCAAGTTCATTAATATTTTATTTATTCGTTTCAATTAGCTTTCAAGTCGGATTCGTTCGTTTCGTTCACCAGCTTTTTATATGTCGATCATTTATTATTTCCGATTCGTCAATCGAGGTGAGTACTTTCATACCCCTTTTTCCATCTTTCGTTTTTGGGTGACATTTCATACTTATCAAACTAAATGCTTTATTTACTTGAATCTTTAAACCCACAAACGTGATTGTATACTTTACTTAAATAAATGCTCGATTTGGTGTTATATGCTTACATGCTTAAATGTTTATTGCTTTGGCGGGTAGCCACACTTGAATGCTAAACTTTGAATGCTAAGGCAGGTTGGCCTCACAAAATCCGATCTATTTGGTATCCCCTTATAGACGGTATCGCGATCCGAATCGAAATCCCGAATCCATTTGGTATTCTCTTATGGAGGGTGTCGTTAATGTATTCTTATTAACGATAACTATTTAGCATGAGGCGGGTAGCCTCATGGACACTATGATCCGAGTATACTTGGTTGTTACCATTTAGAAAGGGTCCGAACTATTTATCTTTTGCATATCTAAATTGTTATTATTTATTGTTTTGTATACTAGTTTTGTGGCTTTTTATTACTATATACTTATATGCTCAAACTTATGAATTGCTCACCAACCAACCTTTGTGTTGACAAACTTTATTTTATGAAATGTTACAGGTTTGACTTTGGTTGACTCGAGGACTTGATGAAAACGTTACCAAGACCATTAGGATATTAGTAAAACTAACAATATAATTGTTACTTGTATTCAAATTGTTTGTGTGAACGAGATGTGTTGATTATTGATTTATGAAATAAATGAGCTGATTAAATATTGTCACTTTAAATAGTGTCTTGTGTATTTGGGCAATCGGTTGCACCCCGGCATGTTCTGTCGCCTTTGGTCGGGGTGTGACATCACAAGACCTGCAATCGGAACCGACCCGTGACGTGAGGGAATTCCGATCGGTGAGCAGCAGAAAACAATTGGATTCTGAATTAACGGTGTGCGGCAAAGCTGAATATTCACGGTGTTCGGCGATTAAAATTACATTAATATCGGCGACCTGTAGTGGTGGATTTTGGGATTTACTCAAGTGCGTAACCTGCAATTGTTTCTTGCAATCACTTCTTCAATTATAACCTGTTTTGTAAAGAAGTGTGGTTATCGAGGTGGTATCATTCAATTTTTCACGTGGTTGTATTAGTTTGGTTTGACCAAGGTTGGTACATTGGATCTTGGTGCTACTATTAAAACAATTGACACTTTGACAGAATTATTATTTGTCAATTGTGTTTAAATTGGTGAAAGGTTGTGGTGATAAAAAGAATTGGATAAAGACTTATTCAATATTTTATTAAGGTGATTTGGTTGTGTAGATAAATCAAATCACGTGTTGGAACCAATGAATTGAGGTCACGATATTTTTCAAAAAAAAACTTATAGTCATAGAACCAAGATGGGTGACGCGAACCAAGCAAAAAAGGAGACGATCTCCGGGTCGTTTCAGTGTCCACGTTTGACGAAAACAAACTACACGATTTGGAGTATGCATATGGAAGTTATTTTTGGGATTCATGGAGTTTTGGATGTGATTGACCCGTGCTCTAATGACGCGAAGCAAAATAGCATTGCGAAGGCGCTTCTGTTTCAGTCGATTCCCGAGGAACAGATACTTCAAATCGGTAATTTTAAATTGGCAAAAGAGATGTGGGATTCCATAAAGTCAAGAAATATGGGCGCAAAACGTGTGAAGGATGCTAGACTTCACACGTTAATACGTGAATTTGACGGTTTGATGATGAACGAAACCGAAACCATTGACGAGTATGCCTCGAGAATGATCGTGATCTCTTCTAAAGCAGCCACACTTGGACAACCGTATGAAGAAAGGAAGCTAGTCCATAAATTCTTCACAAGCCTGCCGATCCGGTTTATCCAAGTTGTAGCATCCCTCGAGCAAATGTTAGACCTTAAAACAGTCAGTTTTGAGGATGTTGTCGGGAGGTTGAAGGCTTATGTGGAGCGTATAAAAGGGCACGTGTTGCGTTCTGAATAAGGTAAACTTTTGTTTAATAATTCTGAATCCTCTTCGAGTTCGAAGCAGTTTTCTCGCGAATCGAGTAGGGGGCGCGGGAAAGGTTCAAACCGAGGACGTGGTAATGGACGTGGAAGTCAGAACCGTGGTTCACAAGGAGGGTCCAACGAAGGGGATAAACTAAAGGGTAAAAAGGATTACTCGGAAGTTCAATGCTTTCGTTGTGATGAATTTGGTCACTTCGTTTCGTGGTGTCCGGTACGAAGGAAAGAGAGGCAAGCACATTTGGCCGAAGCAAAATAAAAAGACCTGTCCCTCTATATGGTGCAGTGCGTTCAAGAAAAAGTGTAATTGAATGAACAGAAGGTTATACCAAAAGATTACGAGGGTGGTTCGAACGAACAAGACTTGTGGTATTTGGATAACGGTGCGAGCAACCATATGACGGGTAATTTATCTTTTTTCTCTGAGTTAAATAAGCGTGTTGGTGGCAAAGTTAAATTCGGAGATGGGTCTTATGTTGATATTTGCGGGAAATGGTCGATATTGCTAGTCGGTAAAACAGCGGAGCAACAACTATTGACCGACATTTATTATATTCCTAGTTTACAAAGTAATATTATTAGTCTTGGGCAGGCAACGGAAAGTGGTTGTGATATTCGTATGAAAGACGATTACTTGTTGATGTATGATGATCAAGGAAAATTGCTGATGCGGGTTACTCGATCCAAGAATCGTCTGTATACGATTAAATTAAAGACAGGGAAACCCGTGTGTTTACAAGCCCGGATTGATAACGAGAATTGGCTTTGGCACGCGAGACTAGGACACCTAAATTTCGAGTCTATGAAACAAATGGTGAAAAATAATATGGTCGTTGGAATACCAAAAGTTGATCAAGAAAATCAAATTTGTGACTCGTGCTTAGTCGGGAAGCAAACGAGGAAACCGTTTCCGAAGACGGCGACTTTTAGAGCAACCCGAGCCTTGGAACTAATCCATGGTGATTTATGCAGGCCCATTACTCCTAGTACCATAGCCGGAAATAGGTACGTGTTCGTCTTGATAGATGATTTTTCTCGTTTCATGTGGACTTTTCTGTTGAAGGAAAAAAATGAAGCGTTCGACACCTTCAAGCGATTTAAAGTCATGGTGGAAACGGAAAATAGTGAGAAAATCAAGACGTTTCGAACCGATCGAGGGGGAGAATTTACTTCTCGTGATTTCAATCGATTCTCTAAAAACGAGGAGTTTATTCGACATTTAACCGCTCCATATACACCTCAACAAAACGGAGTTATCGAAATACGGAACCGCACGATATTGGATATGACTCGGAGCATATTAAAAGTGAGATTGGATCCAAGTATAAAAGTTCTAAATTTGAAGATGAAGAAGATTTTGATGCTACGAGATATCGAAAGATTGTCGGGTGTCTCCGGTACCTTTTACAAACTCGTCCCGACTTGGCGTATTCGGTAGGAATCGTAAGCCGGTACATGCAAAGCCCGAAGCAATCTCATGCAACTCTTATAAAGCAAATTCTTCGTTATATTCAAGGTACTCTCGGTTTTGGTATTTCTTACACTCGTGGGAAAAACGTGTTAGTTGGTTATAGTGATAGTAGCCATAACATTGACCAAGACGATGGCAGAAGCACTACGGGGCATGTATTTTATCTTGGGTCTTCACCAATTACTTGGTGTTCTCAGAAACAATGTACAGTTGCACTCTCATCGTGTGAAGCAGAGTACATGGCGGCAAGCGCAGCCGCGTGTCAGGCGATTTCGCTAAGAGACTTGATAAGTGAGTTATTCGACAAGGAAATTCAAGCAATGGTGTTACGTATCGATAATACATCAGCAATAGCACTTGTGAAGAACCCGGTTTTCCATGGAAGGACCAAACACATTAAATCTCGGTTTCACTACATTCGAGAATGTGTTGATCGTGAATAAGTAAGCGTCGAGCATGTTAGCGGTGTTAAGCAATGTGCCAATATCTTGACGAAGGCTCTTGGGAGAATCAAATTCAAGGAGATGCGAGAATTACTTGGAGTTGAAGACTTGTCGGTTTCGAGTTCGAAATTCCGGGGGTGATTGTTGGGAATTTCGGTTCAAGGCGTTACTTGGCGTGTAAGGTTAAGTAACAAGATTTAAGGAGTGGATAATTATAAACAATTAAATATGCTTAGATTTAGTTGTTAGTATAATTACTATGTCCTATTATTTAGCAATCCTAGTTGTAGTCTAAACGTGATAGGTTAGATTATAAATACCCGTGTTTTGGGGTTTAGAGATTGTAATTAGGTAATTGAGTTTTGTGAAGTTTCTCAATAATAATATTCTTGTTTGGGTGTTAGCCAAATTAACGAGTTCGTGTTCGATACCTGGTACCAATTCCATTACGATCTTCATATTTGCAACTCATTTGTTCGTTTCTTAATCATCAAATTTATGCAATTTTCAAAGTTAACAAGGTGAGTCCATAGCACCTTCCGAAGTATAACAACGTTGTCACCAAAGGGTTGCCACAGTTTTAATTGAATGTGCACTCCGCCACTTCACACCTGTGACACCTCCTAACACACATTAATGTATATTCAAAAAACATTGGCATGTTAAAATGATTTTAGCTATTTTAGGTCCAGCATCTATTCGGTCTTTCTAACATTGCTCGGAAATAGTGAAAGTGAACATGTCATGTGTCCTATTTATACCCATTAAAATAATAGTGGCCATGAAACCGACTACACGCACCAAATTCGTACTTGTATTTTGGCACTTGATAACCTCAACCCTCGATAATATTTGAATTATATACATACACACGCTAATGCAATTCGGGTTGTACATTGATACATACCACGTAAATAGGAAACAAGAAATATTAGATACGTTTAAGTAAATGTTTTGATAAAACTAAAAATGAAAAAAAAAAGTTATTTTGTTCTATCATGTATCAAAAACGCTACACAAACTAACAAATATACGAGATAAAATCTAACTCATGTGTCCAAAAACATCGATCAACTTTGTTCCCCGAGGTTATATGAAGAGTTAAGACCGATAACTTTATCATTAAGGAACGACCTACTTTTACAAGTCAAGATATTAAGTTATTAACTTACCAAAAGATGAGAATGCAAAAACATCAATATGTTCACAATAATGTTAAGAAAGAAATTGTTTAGAAAATGTATGCTAGTTAGATCGAAAGCATAGCCTTTTTTGCTAACTTGAGAACATGGAGATAAACTGTAGTTTAGGTCAAACATATCCCACCCACCCCACCCCACCCACCAATATATATATATATATACACACACTAGTTTGAGGCCCGTGTATTACACGGGTAATTGTTGAAAATTTTAAATTTTGACCATTAAGTGAAATACATTCAAGAAATTGATTATATATTGTTAATACAATTACATTTAAATTAAAATTACATAAATTACATAACTAAGATTACACATATATGTTACAAATATGTAAAAAACTTCCTTTTACACTACATTTGTGATTGTATTAGCAGGTATACATTGTTTATCAAAAATCAAAATATTTAGTCTATGTCTGCTTGTAGCTATTAATAAAGTAACATATAGGTCTGCTTATAACTCTTGATATGGTCATATAATTGTCCGTGTATCAAAAAAGGTTCTCCAAGTACATACTAACTCTAGATAAATGATAATATATATCTATGATACTAATAAAAAAAATATTCATACACATAAAATATCATGTCATTTGATAATATCTGCTCATGTTTATAAAAAAACATGATTATCTCAAAAACTATATACCTGAACTTTGATGATATAATCATCCTTAGAATCTTTACAATTTGAAATTGATTGATCATGATAAATTTGTTGTTATCAATATTCTGTGTATGACAAATGTTTTAATTAACTTTTATATTTTACAATTAAAAATTGTATAATTAAGCAAAATAAAAACCAAAAATTTAAATATAACAAAATAATTTGTTTGTTTCATATGAATGTAATTGTCAGGAAAATGAAAAATACATACTAACATTAAAACCATGTTCAAATAATAGTGATTATTCTGAGTTAGAAGAATATTATAAGATTTAAAGTTGCATAAAGTGAATGTAGTGATTCTTATATATAATCGTTGAAAGTAGGGTTGTCACTTTTACCCGTAACATAAAATCCAACTCAAAAAACCAGTACCTGAACCCAAATTAACCCGACCCCGAGAAACTCGAACCCAAGAAGATACTAACCAGAACCTGAACATAAGTAATTCGGGTTGGTTCTTGGGTCCGAATTCTAGGTTTCGGGTTAACCTGAAAACTTTTAGTTTTAAAATCATATGTATTTTTAGGTATTAAATGCTAAGCCTTAGCCGCTGACGTTATCAGGATTTAGTCCAAATTGATTGTTCTCATTCCACATATTATGATCGAATGTTTATTGTTTATTATTTTTAATATAAACCATAAAAAACACTAATAACTAATCGTCTCTTGTCAATTCATATGAAGAATACTTATTATATATTAGTAACGATTTTGTTGGAATAAACCTATAATTTTAATGTCATATATTGAAATGACTTAAAAGATAAGGACCATATATGAAAATTGGTTGAAAAAATGTGAGGAAGGCTATGGTATTGACAAGTGGCAAAAGTTGTATGCTTTTATTAGAAGATAATATATATATAATATATATATATATATATATATATATAATTATATATATATATATTATGCTGTTTGTCATGGTAAATCCCTTACATTGTTGAGACGTTACGAGCCTCATAACACATCTCCAACTAACACGAAAAAGGGTAGTACTCTAATTTTGCATGATAACGCGTACACACCTGGTTTCTCTACACACATTAATGAAGAGACGATTGATAAACGAGCAATGTTTGTGTAGAACATGCACTTACCATTCTTTAATCGGCTTACAATGTGGCGTGTGAGCAAAACTAAATACACAGCGATTGGGGTAGCGTAAAATACGTATTTGTTTATAACATGAACGATTAAAGAAGCATAAAACATCTATAAAATGATTGTTTTTGTTATTTTCTCTTAATAAAATTTTGTAAAAATGTATTTTCAAATAAAAACTTGAAAACGGGCATTAATAAGTTAATAAGTATTGTTTAGGATTCCTTTTCTTATAACTTTTCAATAAGTTAATAAGTTACAAAAGTACAACTTATTAAGTTTCCCTCCCTCATCAAAAGAATCTCAAACACCTTATTCTTTTTCAAAAAGTTAATAAGTTAAAAGTTGGGTGAAAATAACTAATTTCATAACTGTAAGAGCTTAAAAGCTAAGACTATGCATAGTAGGTGAGAAATTTGGGCGACGAGTGGGTTTTGGGGGCGATAACACCACCCTTGATGCAAAAGGGGAGAAGTGTGTGTGTGTGGTGGGTGTGGGGTGGGGTGGGTGGGGGGGATGGGTGGGCTACAAATCCTTGTTTGTGGTGTGTGATATATATATTATTATTTTAATATGTTGTGTGTGATATATATAATGAGCTACAACACCACTACACAATTATAACAAAAACCAATCATTTACTGATCAGGCGTCACATAACGCAAGTCATCTCATTTTGTAGTCATCCACTACACATAGCTAATGATCAAGTTATTCTATAAAGGGAGACAACATGAGAAAAATGAAAAATGATTTTGGTTTAAAAAATATCTACTAATAATAATAATAAACTAATAAAAAATATCATAACTCAAGTCAAAATATATAAAAAAAAACTAAATTATTTATCACATTAAAAAAAGATACAGGGCTGAGGAATAAAGATTAATGTCTTTTTTATTATTGTGTTTTTTGTTATTTACGTCAGTGTTCGCGTCTATTTTTCGTTGACATTGTGTCATTTTATCTTGATATTGTGTTATATCACTCAAAAGTGTGTAATATTTATGATCAATTATGATTTTTTTTATTTATGATTGTGTTTATTGTGTATTTTCGTCATTTTGTCTTTTTACTCGACATTGTGTTTTTTTTAAAGGAGAAAAGATGGGAGAAATATTTTAGTTTTTATTTATATTTTTAATTATAACTTTTTTACTTTTTTTGATTTTTTTTAAATAATGTTTTTAGCCATAAATCTTTCTCACACTTTTGATTTTTGTCTTTTTTTCGTACTTTTAACTTTTTCCTAAAAAAATAAATCTCAGATTCTTTTATACAAAATAATATTATTTTACAAACACGTGAATTTTTTTTTCGAATGGTGACTTTCATAGTTAGCTAGCACTGCGTGACTAAGTCGTACCCACCACCCCAATCAGGCCAGCTATGTTGACATGATTGGGATCCATCGCGTTCCCGGTAAAACCCAGTTTGCTCACCTCGCCCGGAGGCACAGCATGTTTTAATGCTCTGGAAAAATCCGGTCGGAATCAGGAATCGAACCCGGGACACCCGGGTCATCAAATATTCATATTTAAGAAACACTTGTTTGTTATTTTAATTATTACATATAATGATAGGTATATAAAAAAAATCAAAAAAAGAAAATATAAAAAAGTTAGTTATTAGTCGAAGAGATAGAGGGTGGGTTTGTGAGTTTGCTTGTCCATGTAATGGTGCGGTAGTTCCAATACCGTGACAAAACCTTCACCACTAGCATCTCCATGTTTTCAGATTCCTTCCTTCTCTAAACAATAATATTAATATTAATAACACTCTGTCTCATCACAATTGAATGCTTAGTTAGTTACAACACCATGGCCACATCATCGTCATCTACATCTTCTCTTTATTTTCCGGCCACTTCTGCTGCCGGAACTCGTACTTCCTTTCATACCGCCACTGCATTCATACGCTGTCGCCGTAGCCGTAGCCGTCAGCTCACTCGATTGAAGGTTAATAAGTCCGTAATTCGATCAGATTTGGACAGTGATGTTTCGGATATGAGAACTAATGGTACGGAATTGTGCTGATTGTATTAGGTTATTGATTAGTGATTACTATTTGATAATTAAATAGTTTATGTTTTGTTGATTTATTTCATAATTACTTACGAATTTTATATATGAGAATGGAGTTTGTTGTTTAAGGTATCACCGATTCACCAGATTTTTCGACTTGCGGTATTTGTTAAGACTTTTGACGAGATTACGTAGTTTTATCACAAGAGGTTTATGATTCCAATGTTTTTGGAACATGTTTTTAATAGAGCCGAGCTCGAGTTAAAGATTCCAGCTCAACTTTGATTTTGAGTCGAACTAGCTTGGTATGAAGTTCGAGTCGAGCTCAAGCTAACCTTGGCTCAGCTCAGCTCGTTAACGTCCTTTAAGTGTTGTTCCCTGCCGCATCGTGCTGGCACTAATGTGATTATGTGGTGATCAGTTTGTTACTTATGGCTCTTTCATTTGCTGGTTTGTCAGTTAGGTTTCGCATCTATCTTGTACCGATACTGTAATTTGGGACATTACCTGAGTAACATGGCCTAATAATTCTTATTTCCTACTTAATTTGATGAAGAGCATAGAATTATTGCCTTAATGGACAATAATATTTGAATTGTGATAATACTTATAATTACTGGATTAATATTGTGGTGGTGCCTAATGAATCAGTGCTAAGTTGCTGTGATGTTAACTTTATTGCTTTATTATCTTTCTTTTTAGTAACATGACATGGTTCTGAGTCCAGATTTGCTTGTTGTGTTGTTAAATCGTCAGCTCCAAAAGGATTATTTCCACCAGAACCTGAACATTATCGGGGACCCAAGTTAAAGGTGGCAATCATAGGTGCTGGCCTTTGCTGGCATGTCAACCGCAGTGGAGCTATTAGATCAAGGGCATGAGGTATTTAACAACTTGATTGAAAAGAACAGTAGTAAATGGTTTAACTATGCTTTACCTTGTTTGCACTACACGAGTTCACTTCAAATTTTCACCACAATGCTTGAACTTTTTTAATTCTGCAGGTGGATATATACGAGTCAAGGACCTTTATTGGTGGAAAAGTTGGTTCATTTGTCGACAAACAAGAAACCACATTGAAATGGGACTCCATGTTTTCTTTGGTTGTTACAATAATCTGTTCCGTCTTCTGAAAAAGGTGAAATTCCTTTGCAAATTCTGAAACAATTATCACAAACTCACAATTGAGATGAAATTATCCATCTGTAAGAATTCTTTGATAAGTTTTCAATGTGGCTTATTTGTAACCTAGGTTGGTGCTGAAAAGAACCTTCTTGTCAAGGATCATACTCACACTTTTGTGAACAAAGGAGGAGAACTTGGCGGTAATTTTTTATATTTAGTTCGGAAGTATTTTAACTAATTAACTTACACATTGGTGTAAAGTAATTATGATGTTAAAATACTTAACATATTTTTTAATTCATGTATCACATTGCAGAACTTGATTTTCGCTTTCCTGTTGGAGCACCATTACATGGGATTAACGCGTTTTTTAACTACAAATCAGCGTAAGGTAACATCATATTTATGCAATTACAGTCTTTCTGTAATGATAGTAAAATATGAAAAAACAACCCATTTGTTAATCTGTTAAATAATCGTATCATGATATGCAGACATATGATAAAGCCAGAAATGCTGTTGCCCTAGCTCTAAGTCCAGTTGTGAGAGCACTTGTCGATCCAGATGGAGCTATGACACAAATACGGAACCTAGATAACGTAAGAACCATGATCCAAGATTGATATTTTTGTTATTTTCTTTTATGTAAGTTAATAAAGTCATTGCCTTTGAATGTGGCTTTTTCAACAGGTTAGCTTCTCTGAATGGTTTATGTCTAAAGGGGAACGCGTACAAGTATTCAGAGGATGTGGGACCCTGTTGCTTATGCTCTTGGATTTATTGACTGTGATAATATCAGTGCACGGTGTATGCTCACCATTTTTTCATTATTTGCCACCAAGACAGAGGCCTCATTGTTGCGTATGCTTAAGGGTTCTCCTGATGTCTACCTAAGTGGTCCTATCAGAGATTATATTATAGAAAGAGGAGGAAGGTATGATTATATCAAGTTACTTAGTTTAATCGCGGACAACAATATGGAATAATTAGTATACTGACAATAAGACCTTATATCAAGTGCCTTTATCTTGTTTTGGGAAAAGAAATGTTATTTATTGCAACTACTAATATGGTTATGCTAGTTCAGGTTCCATCTCAGATGGGGGTGTCGGGAGGTTCTGTATGAGAAAGTCCGCTAATGGAGACACGTATGTTACAGGGCTTGCTATGTCTAAGGTACAGTTACTCTCTTCTATATTTGTGATGTAGGTGTTCGTAGAAAGGTTTTAAAGCTTACTTATTTATAAGGATGTTGTGGTTACAGACTTTGTAATTCTTTTAAAAAAATAAGACTCATATACAAAAGGGGTGGTATGCCTGATTGTGGTAAATGGGGCCTGTTGTCAATTATCAAAATGATGATATGTGGTCTAAGCTGCCTTTTCCACTCTGCCAATTGCTGAAAATATTTTGCTTTTTATAGGCGTCTGGCGTTCAATGGTCTGTCTGATTACTAACTAGTTTCTGCAATTTGGCACAATAGTGCTGGCTCAATAGTTGGTGCATGACAGGTCGAGAACCAGTGGCACCACTAGTTTTTATTAAAAATGATAAAATCCATCAATGAGGATGAAACACATCAAGAAAGGATTAGTAAAATAAAAGTTGACTTAACTTCCACTATGTAAAGCTTTTTATAGTCTTAGAGATAGTAAGTGCACATCTAATATTATTTTTTTAAGAGTCCTTTCCATAAGACCCATTTAAAATTTATTGCAGTTCCTTTTTAATCCTTAAAACTTCTATAATTAATTTAACCCAACTAATATGTTCTAATCTTACATGACCTGGAAACCTGCTATAGCAGCTTAAACATGAAAAAAAGTTCATTACATAAACCATAAAACTTTTGCCCAGGTTTCATTTTTTTCATTTGGAACTTAAATGATACATGCACACACACAACACACACACAAATATATACATATATGTGTGTATGTATATATAAACACTTTGTATCTGATGAAT